>NC_061509.1:120626573-120704700 GCF_022539505.1 Lolium rigidum
CTTCTTCTCTTCTTCTTCCTTGAACCATTGAGCTTCCTCTCTACGGATCCTTGATGAGACTTCTACCTAATGACACATAGAGCTTCGGCATGAGGTAGCATTCCATCCAAGGGTGTGTCAAGATCAAGCGTAGAGAGGATTGAGTTCACCTTGTCATGTAGCGCTTTCACTCGGGCTCGAGTCATCGGTCCACTTGGGGGACTAGTAGGCCTTGGTGTAGTGTCGTCCTTGGGCGGGGCTACATCACATGGGCTAAGGCTTTCACGAACATACCATTTTGCGAGAAGATCTTGAATTTGACGTTGTATCTCCTTCGTGTCTTCGGGGTTGCTACGGTAGGCGGCACGGTTTGGTAGTGGAGTTCTGGGTATGAGGTCGATGCGGTGCTCAATGCCTCGAAGCGGTGGTAGTCCGGGAGGAAGCTCGTCGGTGAAGACATCTTGAAACTCCTTCAAAAGAGACATCAAAGACAAAGGAATTGTTGTTAAGTCGTTAGTCTCTACCGGTGGTCCCTTGCATATGAACACATAGTGCAATATTGTGGATGGGTAGTCTTCCACTTCTGTCAACTGACTTTTGGTGTCTATGAGAACACTCTTCACTCACTCATATTTGGCTTGTGGCGCTCACTCTCCTTTAGGTGTATCACTCCCTCACCTCCCAAGTCACCATGATTCTTCTGTTGTTGTGCCCTCGCTAAAGCCTTCACATTTTCCGCGATGATTTGGCTAGGAGTCATTGGGTGAAGCTAAAACTTCTTGACCTTGAAGGTGTAGACATTTGAGTGACCATCATGTGTAACATTCTTATCATATTTCCATGGCCGGCCAAGCAACATGTGGCAAACCGTCATTGGAACCACATCACACTCGATGGTGTCTTCATAAGGACCGATCTTGAAGGTGATGGTGTGTTGGATCTTGACATTGCCCTTTCACTCAACCATTGGACATGGTATGGATGTTGATTCTTGCGGAGCGAGAGGTTGAGCTTCTCACAGAACTTGGTTCTTTCTAAGTTGTGCCACTTCCTCCATCAATGATGACTTTGATGGACTTTCCTTCAATGCCAGCACGGGTTTGGAAGATGTTGCACCTTTGGTCTTCAATAGCTTGTTGTTTAGTAGTTAACACCCTTGTAACCACTAGTGAAGGACTTGGATCATGTACACAAAGGAGGGCGTCATCTCCACTTTCTTCATCATATTCTTCTTCATTAGCTACGGCGGCTTGGCCAAGAGCTTCATACTCTCCTTCACTTAAGGCTTCTATGTCACCATTGTGCAATATGATCATGACCTTGGTATTCTTCCACTCAAAGGACTTGTGGCCTTGTGTTCCACACTTGAAGCATGTGACATTGCTTGGTCTCGTTGATGCTTTTGAAGAGGCGGTTGAAGGTACCGGTTGCTTCATGTCACTTTGGATGGTCGTTTGCTTGGATAGCGTGGAGGAAGAGGGTGGCTTCACACTTGTTGTAGGAGTGGTTGGAGTGAGCTTGGAGGCAAAGTAGGACTTGGTCTTGTTGTACTTGATTTCCTCATTCACTTGCCGCTCGGCCTTGGAAGCTTGGTGAACCAACTCAACAATGGTTGAATATTGTTGGAACTCGACAATCCTCTTGATTGGGTAGTTTAGGCCATTGAATTATCGAGCAATTGTTTGGTTCTTGGATTCTTGGATGTTGGCTCGCATCATGGTCAACTCAATCTCCTTACAGAACTCCTCAACGGTCTTGGTGCCTTGCTTCAATTGTTGTAGCGTGTTGAAGAGGTCGGTCAAGTAGTGCGAAGTCACAAAGCAAGCATGCATTTCTTCCTTCATCTCTTCCCAAGTATCAATTGGGGGTTCACCCTTTTCTTCCCTTAGAGTGACGACTTGCTCCCACCAAGTGTTTGCATAATCTTCAAATTCAAGTGATGCCATGGCCACCTTCTTTCCACCGGAGTTGTTGTGGATGCGTAAGATCTTGTCAACCATGAGCTCCCATGAGAGGTAGGCTTCGGCATATCATCTTCACCCTTGAACTTGGTCATGTTGAACTTGAGCTTGCATTACATGTTCTCTTCATCCTCTAAGTTCCTTCGGCGAGGTCACATGCCTTCTTCTCTTGCAACTTGTTGTGGGCGAGGAGGTCTTCCGCGGCCAACCATATCATTGGGTTGGCGTTGCACTTGAATGCTTGATTCACTTGGTGCTCGATGATGGTGTTGGCGGTGATCTTGAAGAGGTTGTCGAGGTTCTTGACGATGTCCATGATTGATTTCCTCATCTTGACCATTCGCCGGATCTCCTTTTCCATGTTGGTTGTGTCAAGGATGATTCCGAAGATCACGCCTAGGTTGTTCTTGGTGACCTTGACCATGAGCATCCATATCTGGTTCGCGGTGAGGCACCGGGTCCATGTGGAGGATGACGTTGTCGTGTGGTTGGTCGTCACGCACATGGTGTGCATGGAGATAATGTTGATGGCGATCATGGGTTTGTGCTTCTTCTTGTTGAGGACGCTCATGTGGTCGAACATGTCGATGAAATTATCCTCGCCTTGAGTCGGAGCGTGATGACTCGTGGTTGTCATGGGAGTAGTAGTCTTGTGAAGAGCTTGATGATGAGGTAGAGCAGTGTCGGCGGCGGTGAACCAAGTTGTTGATGGCGCGCTCGAGGCTCCCCATGCGCCGCTCCATGTTCGCATCGTTGACCGCTATTTGGCGATCCAAGTTGTTCGTGGCTTTGCAAAGGAGGGCCATGTCTTGGTTCACGACAGGAAAGTTTTGTGCTACTTCTTCGTATTGCTCGTTGATGCGAGTTTCGAACAATGATATATAGTTGCTCTTTGAACTCTTGGCGTTGTGTCCATTAATTGTGTTGGGTAGCCAACCGCTCGTTTTCATGGAGGGTCGCCTCCTCCCGTGCTTCTTCTCCGTTCCTAGGCATGTTGTCAAGACAAAAACTATGTTGTGGATGTTAGTGGAAGAAACTACCTCCAAACCTCACCTTGGAATGACCGAATTGGATCAACTAACGAAACCAAGAGAGAAACTAATTTGTATTGGGTTACACACGCAAAACACACATGCAAAAGGTAGCAAATATGGTGGATAGGTAAGGATGGTGGAAAGCCAAACGATGAAATCCGAAATCAATTTTGTTGTTAAAAGTGAGTGAAATCCAAAAGTCAATGTCCAAGTGTCGATCACCAAAAACACGGAAAGACGTGGAACACACACACGAGATGAACGGGGTTAGTTCGACCAAAGAAAGAGCGGAAAAACAAGATGGCCTACAAAGACCGGCTCGGTGCCACACTAACGCAAGGAGAGGCAAAGCTTTGGTTGCACTGAAATGAGAGACAACAAGATTCACACATGGTCTCTCTTCTCGTCTCTCTTTTCCTCTTAAAATATTTTGACTCTTTTGTATTTGGTGGCACTTGCCGTTTTTTTTGTTTTTCCGACTTTTTCTCGCACTATGTTAGAGTTAGCCCTTCTTTTGCTATGTTTCCGCACGAGTGTTTGCTTATAAGATTTACTCCACAGTACACACCCTCACAACCGGGGCCACGTGCAATGTCTTGCAACACTTGACAAGCAGATAGGATAGATCGCAAAATGAAGAGGGGCTACAAGGAAATGCAAGTTATACCTAGATGGTACGTAGGAGGTGATGATCACAATCTGCGAAGGTGGTGGTGCTGTCAAGAGTACGGTTGCAAATCCGGGGTGCCGAGGTTGTCTTCACCTTTTTTTCGTCGTTGCATGTTAGTTTCACGAACAAAGGCACTCAAACCGAACAAACAACCACACAAAAAAATTTGGTTAGAAAAAATGGTGCAGTTAGCAGGATTTCCAGCGGTGCTAGTTCTGTGGCCGAAAATTTCTGGTCGTGGTTCCGGTGATGCCGGCTCTGCCGCCGGTTCGTTCTGGTGGGGTTTCTGCTTTGACGGTTCTCTCGCTGGTTTGTTCCAGTCTGAGGTTTCACCACTAGATCTGAGTTCGTGATGAACTTGACGAAAGTCAAACGTTGGATTTCGAACGGAAATGACCAAATTGAAGAAGAGAAGGGTTAGGGATAGGTAAATCAACACCAAATACAAGTTTCTATTGGATCAAAACCACCAAAAATTAAACGAATTCTCAGATCCATCCAAGGCAAATTTAGGGATATTTTTGGGAATTTTTTGGAAATTTTATAGAAATGAAATTGGGGGAGTGGGAGGTCAAATTTGTGGTAACAAAGAGCTGCTGATACCATATGATGTGACCTAGGGTCAAGGATTTGGCCCAATCTCATCAAATGACCCAAAGTGGGGGATGAGGGGATGGGAGAAGATCAGGGAACACAAAATCCAAAAGCAAACACACTCACACCAACCCAATACAAACCGGATTTGAACTCCCTTAGGGCTTGTTTGGTACTAGAGTTTTAGTGGGGATTAGCGGGGATAATCCGCTCCAAACTTCAAATTCCCACTTATCCCTAATGCATGTTTGGTGCTAGAGTATGAGCGAGTTTAATCCCCACTTATCCCCACTTTTCCACAAATTTTAGTGTAATTTTTCAATCCCCAATACTCTACCCCTACCTTGTGGATTGGGGATGGAGTTTTGTGGGGATTGGGTGACAGAAGAGATTCACCCAATACTCTAGAGTATTATCTCCACTAATCCCCACTAAAACACTAGTACCGAAAAAGGCCTTAGTTGGTTAGACTAAGGCAATAGAATCAACACATGGAGAGACTCAAAGGTAGAATCCATGGGGTGAAAGATTGGTGATGGAGAGCAAAGTCTAGAGCATGAATGAGAGAGTGGAAACACTAGAATCATTCATGAACAAAGTTGGATCCACAGGAGTAGCCTTGATACATAGGATTTGGGGGTCCTAGTAGTAGATGAGACAAAGCTCAAGCACAAACTCAAATCTTAGTCTAACCGTAGATCTAGTCGACCCAGCAGTATTTATAGTATGAAGGGGAAAATAGGTAAATTACAAGGAAGAATCGCAGTTTGAGTCGCAAGAATCGACGAGTTCCGGTGTTAAAACTGGCACAGCCGGGCTGTGCGTCGAAACAGTTTCGGCAAGGGGACCGGTGGAGGTTCAGGTTTACCGAAACGTGTTACTGTAAGCAGTTCCGGTGAAACCGGTCTAGTTTCCGGCGGACCGGGATGGTTCCGGCGCAGGGTCCGGGGCTGCCGGTTCTGGCGCCGGTTTGCTCCAGCTCTCCTTTTCCTCGTTCTTCTCGTCCCTTGATGGCTTGGCTTCCTTGGGGGTCTTCCTCTGAGATGTACCTGATTACACATAAGGCATTTTGATGAGGTAGCAAGCCATTCAAAGGGAGGTTAGGATCAAGCATGGTAAGGAGCGAGTTCACCTCTTGTTGAAGTGCCTTGGTGCGTGCGCACGTCATCGGTCCACTTGGGGGACTAGTTGGTCTTGGTGTAGTCTTGACCATTGGAGGGCTACATCATTATGGCTCAGACAGTCGGCGCCGCGAGGTTCGCCATCGTGCTCTTGAGATTCCTCAGAATCGTCGCCCTCGAAACCGGCACGTGCGGCGCGTCGGCGGCAAGCCTTGTCGATTTTGCTCTGCGTGATATCGTCACGGGCGTCTTTGCGGGAAGAACATCGTCGAGAACTGCTGCTTCGATGTGGAGATCTGTCGGGAGATCGTGAGGAGCGGCGCCGAGAGCCACTGCCGTGGCGTGGATATTTATCCTTCCTGGGTTTGAGCTTATCACCGATGATCCCGAGGCTTTCCAAGGAGACCCAATGAACTGGCACCATCTGATCGTTGGGTGTCGGCTGGTTGTTGATCAGGTAGGCCGCAATGTGAGCAGTTGCTCCCTTGATTGTTTGGGCCTGAGGATGCCCACTAAATCCATTGTCATGAAGGAGATGGAGAGGTTCAATGTGATCTCTCTCGCGTCCGACTCCGAGAGGTGTGGGATGCATGGACGATACCTACCGGGGGCCTGGTTGCTCTTAGAGGTGCTCCTGAGGAAAGAAAGTTCACTTTGTCGTTCGCTTGATAGGTCGGCTGCCTGCTGGCGTTGATCGAGGTTGGTTCGCTCCTTGGCCAGCCGAGAGCGGTTCTTCTCGAGGATAGCATGGTAGGCGTTGAGGGTGACTGCCGATACACCGATGGGGAGGCAGGTGTTGTTGATCTCGGTGTTGCGGGCTGCGGCCCACTCTTCCCTGGAAACAGAGAAAGTGTTGTTGACGTTTCTACCGCTGGCTTCTCCATCTCGCCGCCGTTCGACGTTGGTGTGCGGGGTGTGTTCACCCGTAGGGACTTCAGCCCCAGTTTCAGGGTTGATGGTGACGTAGACTTTGTAGCGAGCCAACCGTGCCACGGTTAAGGGGATTACATCGTTGCATTTTCCGATGCTTTCTTCGCCAGAGGAGTACTTGATGCCACACACGAAGGGAGGAGCGTCCGAGCCGACTCCTGCCTGGTGTCGCAGTCGATGCAGTAGCAGGACGTCAGATCTGATGAGTCGGAGTCGACTGACCCGATGGACATGGTGGACATGGTGCGGCGTGATGATGACACCGATGGTGATGATGGAGCCGACGTAATCGACGTCGCTGATGTAGTGGGTGTTAACGTAGTAGCCGATAAATTAGCCGCGGTTGGTGAAGAAGCGGAGGACGTGGCAGTCGATGAAGTCGGGACTATTCTGAGGCCCAAAGTGATCGAGTTTGGAAGCCGCAGAACGCCACAAGCGCTGATGTTGAGGTGGACGCTCCCGAACGTCATGTCCATCCCGTCGCGCAGGCCCGAGAAAGTCGAACGCTACGCGAAGGCGTGGGGGTGAACACGAAGGACCTGAAGCATATCGAGTTCTCCAAGATCGGTGATGATGGAGCCAATGGTGATGGCGATGTCGGCGAGGATGTTGTCGACACGATTGGAACAGTCGATGATGTGCCTTGACCGAGCAGGTTTCCCACATACGGCGCCATCTGATGAGGGGTCTCCTCGGCAATGCCCACCATGAGGGGCTTAGGGTTGACGGAATCCTGCAAGTTAGCACGAAACATCGAATACCAAACGAACACAAGGCGAGATTTACCCAGGTTCGGGGCCCTTGATGAGGTAAAACTCTTAGTCTGATCCTGCTTGTGTGCTCTTGATTTATCGATGAAAAAGGTTACAATGGGGCAGTCGATAGACTGCGTGGTGGTGATCTTGTCGGGAGGCAAGGTTTCTAGGGTTTTGTGTATGCGATTGTGTGTGTCCCCCCGGCAGGCCTTCTCCTGGCCTTTATATAGGAGGCTAGGTCCCGAGAGTTCTGCACGGATTCGACTAGAGTACAACAAGATCCAATCTATCTTTCCTTTACACGGCATATTCTTGCCTTGTTTGTCAAGAATCTGCCTCCTTTCATCTTTCCATCGCCGCAACCGACGTGTTGGTCCATCTTGGGATGCAGAAATCCTTGTGTACCCCCTGTGGACCAGAGGAGGTAGGCTAATATCGGTTACCCGAAGGGTAATGTCCACATCACCGCCACTATTCTCCCGCTCACATCTTCCCGCCGAAACTCTTTCCTCCAACCTATAAATACCCCACAATGTTTCCTTCTGTTTCAGTGTGCTCGCTCTACAAGATGAACCCCCCATATAAGAATCTCCGGCATCTTTTCAACGAATTCATGGCCAAACCGCTTCTAGACAGTGCCCGCTATGTGATGAGCGAGAGTAAGGTAGAGACATTCGAGGGGTTCATCAGTAGCGATTCCTTACGGCCTAAGGTGGGCAGGGAATTTGAGACTTGGTCTTATGGATATCCACTCAAGAAGATGCTTGCTCGTACCCCCGGGAAATAAGGTGTGACTTATCAGGTAGAATGAGAAGTGGAAGACACTAACATGAAAGGATGATGAAGAAAAGGAAAAGTTGTTGAAATATCCAGAACGGTGGGTGGTTGAGAGCGAGGACGACGATGATGTCTTTGAGCATAGCACCAAGGCCATGAGAGCTGCATGTCGAAGGGCAAAAGTGCCAACTCCTTGAAGGGTAAGAGTGCTGAACCGTCGGTCATCGGCTCTAACGACGACTTTGAGCCTAGCAGCAAGGCCATGAGAGTTGCATCGTCGAAGGGAAAAATTGCCAACTCCTCGAAGGGCAAGACTGCTGCACCGTCGGTCGTCGACTCTGACGACCACTTCGAGCCTAGCAGCAAGGGCAAAAGAGCTGCATCGTCGAAGGGCAAGGGAAAGGGCATGTAGATTTGTTAGTGTTTAAGTTGTCAGTAGAGATGTATCTTCCACTAAGTTGTAGCGTTTAAGTTTTACTACCGATGTATCTTTCACTATGCTGTAGTGTTTAAGTTTCACTACCGATGTATCTTGACTAAGGTGTACCGTTTCGTGCTAAATCAATAGTACTTTATTAAACCATCTCAGGAAATTAAGATACAATAGAGTTGAAATTCAAATACGACTTATCGCTACAGCGGAATTTAAGATACAACGACAAAGTAAAACCGAAATTAAGATACATAGCCAGTACGACACATCACTCTACTTTCCCTGCATCCAGCGTGGCCATTTTCCTCAGCATGTCTTTCCCTTAGTCTCTTCCTTTCTGCTTCACGGACCTCCCTGCGCACCTTTTCCTCTGCAAACCTACGTGCAGCCTCATCATCCATCCTCTTCTGATTCACCTCGCGATTTTGAGCTTGTTCCGCCCTTAATTTCTGGATCTGCCTCTCTCTCTCTGCTTTATCATTAGCATGAGTCTTTTCCTGCCGCTCCTCCTCAAAGAACCTTGCCCACGCATGCCAGTGTTTCTCCTCAACCTCCAGGCGCACCCAATCCGGCTGCTCCGTGTCTATCCAGTGAAACTATTTGCACAAGGGCGAGGGAGACTGCAACACAAACAGTAACATTAAACCACATTCATAAACACATACGAATATGCCTAAATAAAATTATGTCAAAACATACCAACGGCCTGGTGGACGAAGAAGCTGAACTTCGGGGTGGATCATGCTCATTGTTCGCACACATGAAAATTTTCATGCCAAACTGATCAGAGAAATCCTCCACCTGCTTAACCTTCGCAAGATGGCCGCATCAACACCGCTCCGTTGTCACACCCGGGGGCAAACTTGCAGCCTTAGCCTTCGTCGGCCTAGACTCTTGATCAGAGCACGACACACTCATGTTAGCTAAGCGTGAGACGGCAGGAAAAAGAGAGGTGGAAGAAGTTGTGAAGCCAAGTGTCTCCATCCCGCCTTTTATAGGAAAAATGGCAGGAGTGCGGTGGCGGGGAAAAAATGGCGGGTGTATTTGGCGGGAAAAAAATGACGGGAGTGCGGTGGCGGGAAAAAATGGCGGGAATGCGGTGGCGGAAAAAAATAGCGGGAGTGCGGTGGCGAGAAAAATAATGACCGCGAGGCAAAGGCGGGAACCCTAAGCATTAGGGACGGTGTTTAGGCAGGATTGTGCGGTGATCATGCACATCATCGGCCAGCAGTGCGCCGGTGGGCAGCCTAAACACAAATTCCATCTCGTTTGATTTCTGCTGGCTGATCGGTCCACTAAGAGCATCTCCAGTCGCGTCCCCCAAACCGTCCCCTAAAGGGATTTGGGGCGCGCCGGACAAAAAAACCGTTCCAGCCGCGTCCCCCAAAGCCCATTTTTGTCCGGCGCGCCCCCATACGGTGTCCGGCGCCCCGAGCCTGTCCCCGTCCCACAGGGGACGCACCGGGGACGCCGGACACAACGAAAAGCGCGCGCGGGGAGTGGCGGGGCCGACTCGTCAGCGGCACAATAAATTTTTAACCTAACCGTCGCCTACCTCGCGACGGAAGTTATTGGCGGTGCAGTTCCCGCAGCGACGTAGCGACGGTGCAGTTCCCGCAGCGACGCAGCGACGCGTCCCGTCGCGCCTAGCTCTGCGTGCCGGCGTTAATGTGCGCCACCGCTCCCCCGCCTCCCTCCGGCCTATAAAAGGGCCGCCTCTCATCATCCCTCTCACACACAAACCCTAGCGCCTCTCTCCCAAACCCTAGCCGCCACCATCTCAACAAGACTCGACGCTATGTCCGGTAGAGGCGGAGGCCGACCTCGCGGCCGTGGTCGTGGTCGTGGTCGTGGTCGTGGCCGCGGCAGAGCTGAACGCTCGCCGTCGCCTTCCACGCCGCCGGCTTCATCATCGTCGGAGATGGACGTGGAGCCGGACGTGCGGTTCGAGTTCGTCCTCGTCCTCAAGGGCGACCCGCGCGGCATCCGCAGGCTGCCGGACTCCTTCGCCGACTACGTCGCCGGCGACGATCGCCCGCGCACGATGCATCTGCGGGAGGCTGCGTGCAGCTACTACCGGTGGATCGTCGACGTGATCTATGACGCGCGCGGCAAGATGTACTTCAACATCGGCTGGGAGAAGTTCGCGCGGAAACACAGCCTCCAAGCCAGCTTCATCCTCCTGTTCTCCTACTTCGGCGACAGGGACATGAGCGTCAAGGTCTTCGACGAGACGCGGTGCCGCCGGGACTACCAGGGCGACAGCACCGACGAGGAGGAAGACTGAGTGTTCTTTCTTCGCAGCGAACACGTGCATGGAGGTTTCTGGATGTTCGCCTCATCGGTAGAACCAACAAGGGCACCATCCTCCCTTTGGATTATCCAGTTTAGGTGACTGGGTGTGCCCTCGAGTGTTCTTTCTTAGCAGCGAACACAGGAAACCTTCGATGCACGGCCTAGTTAGGTTTAGTTTTTTTGCAATATTTTATATTTGTGTCCACCATGGTTCAAACTATGTATTAGTTTGTGGAAAACCATGTTCCAAACTATGTCTTCGTGTAAACCACGTTCCCAATTATGTATTAGTTTGTGGAAATTGAAATAAAAATGCCAAGAAAAATTATTTTAAATGTTCGGGGGCGGCGTTTGGGGGACGCGGCTGGGGAGCGACGTCCCCCAAAGGCGGCACGAACAAAATATGTCCCTCAAACGCTCAATCCGGCGCGGTTTGGGGGACGATTTGGGGGACGCGACTGAACATGCTCTAAGCGCCGATTTCTACTGCCGCCTGGCAGCCGATCAGCGCCCCTGTCGGTTGACGGCTGCCAGAACGATTGACCGACAGGAAACCGCCTGGGTCATAGATTTGAAATAAATTTCAAACGCGTATTATATTTTTTAAAAAATCGCAATAACTAAAGCCAAGGGATAAATATAAATCCCACCATATATCATATGGTAAATTTCTTCGCATTCTTTAGTTCTTTCCTTTCACCAGACAGGCCCTACAGAAAAAGAATATTGCAAGCAAGAACCTACAATACACTACTAATTACATACAAAATTTTCAAAGTAATGTCCTTAATTGGCAAGTAGTTGTCACAAGGTTTCTGCAGTGAAACGAGAGATGATGGTTAGATAAACTATAGTTAAATCATCCGCGACATCAGCTGCAAAAACAAGACTGGATGTGGCTTAGGTACTAGTGGAAAGCCCCAATTTGTGAATAATCACTTACCCTTCGTCCTTATGCTGCATGTAGTTGTTTTTGTGGTTGGCTGGCGGGACAAATCCGCCAATGACAACGGAGTCAGTGATGGGGAGGAAACTTCACTGCTCTCCCTGCTATTTCTAGCCTCCAGCAACTTATTGACAGTAATGAGGGGTGTTCTTTTGCTGTTTGAGGGTATGGAGTAACTTCGAGCCAAGGAGGATGGAGGTCGTGGAAGCGGTGAGGCTGTATGTGATGTTGTTAGAGAGACACGGGCAGGTGGCATAGGAGCTTGACGCTTTGATACCAGAGGACCAGAGTACCCAACTAGACCAGAAGGCCGAAGGGGCTCTACATTGGCTGGAGGCCTAGGTAGCTCATGAAGCTCACTGATTTTTGGGGATACTGTCGAAAGTGGCGACATCTTTGGGGAAACAGATGATGGCTGCCGAGCATGAACATACGACTTTGATGTCATCACACGAGGATGGCCCATGGATGATTTGTGATCAGATTGAGAGAAGGGCTTGCTTGATCTTGCTTTACTTGGAATTGGACCAGACCAGGACTCCCTCTTCAACTTCTTACTGAAATCGGAACTTGATGGCAGTTTAATGGGACCACTATGCATGGAGCTCGCTTTATAATCTTTCGCCAGTGGAGATGAGTGCCACAAGTTCTCAGCGGCACTAGGTTTACTTTCAAAGAACTGTGCAGAATGATGTGATCTATGAATAACTGCTGATCTGGGGTACTTATCATCGATTGGTGTTGGGAGTTTGTACGAATTCTTGGCTGAAGATGGCCTCATTTGGCGAAGCCTCTCAGTTTGATCAAAAAAATTGTCACCAAAAATTGGAGCTGAAGGTTTACTGATTTCGGGCTTCCCTTGTGGAGCTACTGCTTCTGTCTCAGGTAGTTTCACTTCTTCCTGCATATAAGCATGTAGAAATATGAAGAACTTCAGAGTATGCACACGGGAAGATCTATACAAGGTTAACATATGAAATATACACCGAAAAGGGCAGCAGAGATCAGTGAAGGGGCAATGATTACAGTTTCAAGCATGGGATGATGCAAGGCTATTGGTTGAATTTCAAACTAACTCCACATATTAAAACCTACAATCCTAGCTCATTAGGTTTGTAAAATACACAATGTAACGTTGCTTGAGTTAAGAGAAATAACTCATAAGTACTCTTAAATGGAGAAGGGTTTTTATGCACAAGTTAACCAACTCAGCGGAAGTTATTTTTTTGTATGTTGTGCTGAGATAAATACAGTGGTCAGTACCAATGAGCATTATTCAGTGCAAGCTCACCTGTGTGATCTCTTTTGACTGCGCTGGGGAAGTTGTCTGCTCCCCTTTATCCAACTACATAAAGAATATAGAAGTAAAGTAACCAAGATACAAGATAGAAATTTTTCAGTACAATACAAAAGTCAAATAGTAGAATCAAGCTGAGTGAAAATATCACGGATATTAATATTAACGGATTATAGCAACAACAATATTATCTTGAAGTAACCTAGGCAGAATATAGAACAAAATATTTTCAGTAGCTTCCGAGGCCAATAAGCCCAGAGAACCACTGTAAAGCTAGGGTCGGAACAAGTATTGAACTGATCAAACGACGCTAGCAGGGGGTCGCAAAGTGGGCCAGGTCGGGTAGGTCCATTGACACATCATACTTTCACGTTTGTTTAGACAAAATTCAGTAAGATGTATATGAAATGAACCACCAATTGAGTTGTAAGTGAATTATTTACCAACTGAGATGGTTCAATGGGCTGATCGGGAATAACATAAAAGATAAACAGAAAAGGATAATTTGATGATCAAATTTCTTCTACAATTGGCCAACTGAACTCATCATCCTTTTTTTTGTTCTCAGAAAAATTATAATGAAATTCTCTTGAACTTAAGTTGATCATGAAGAACAGAGCATACCAAGAGCATGTGCAATGGAAGCTGGTTATGTGTGCGAGCTTAGAGAGAGAGAGAGAGTATTGTGACATAATTAAGCACCTATACAAGTTGTAATTCCTCAGATGCAAAGCAACTGCTCGTAGATGCTTAGATTATTATGTATTAGTTATTTCTATTTAAATGCATAAGAACCTCCTAAACATGGGTTCCTAATCAGCACTAATCCTTCAAAAATAAGCACCAGTGCTTGCCTACATGGCAAAAACAGCCGGTTTATTTTGCTAAGCACCTCCTAAGCACTTTGTACGTGCTCTAATTTGAACAGCAAAGCAGTGACACACAATGATGTTCGTTGACAATGTTAGATAAGAATCTTACTGAAATTAGTTAGCTAAACCTGCCTTTTGAAACACCAGAACACTGGCTTGCGCAAATTCGTAATTCTGTTTAAATTGTAGTACCACGTGTGAGCTGAATATTTTCCCTAACAGCATATGGTTGGACATCAACCCAACTACAAAATTCATTACTATCTTATTACCCGGTGTGTATGTTGTGAGACACAGTATGAATATCAAGATATTGGTTTATATGTAATAAAGTGGAAGCTCTAGATGAGAGGCAGAGACATTGTGAAAAAACGGAGGCAAACAAAAACCAAGTAACTTACATCCATCGAACCTCTTGAAGCAATAAAATCCTGGTCTGTGTCATTTATTTCATAGTCAAAACTCAATTCTCCGTCATCACTACAACTCTCCTTGTATGAGCTGGAACCGTCGTTGTCGGATTCATTATCCTCAAGGCTGATGGACTGATAGTCAATGTGATGTTTCTCAGCTATTGCTTTTACATGAGGTTCAAGTGCCTCGAGACATTTGAGTCCTCTCCTGAAAAAACTTAACTGAACGTCCAAGCCATGTAACTAGTTAGATTGTGTGCCACTAACTGTCGGGAAGACAATTAACAACAAAATGGTAAACCTACCTGAGAAGCATGATGGCGAGCAGCCTGTGTGAGAAGGCTATGGAATTGCCCTTGCTTAAGCGATTTCAAGCGAAATATGAATAGTGCAGCGTCCTCTTGGTATTCGAGAAAAGAAGCTTGCAATTGTTCTGTGGAGAGCTGGTCAATTTTTGAATTCTTTGACTGCCCTTTTTCTCTATAAGATGCCCTCATGGCTTCGTACACCTCCCTGTATGAAAAAATAGCAATCTGAAATATGAATCTCAATTATGAATGGGAATGAAGATTGTGTGGGTTATGTCTGAACCTTTTCATGTCGCATTGGTGCTTCATTTCCTGCATCATTATAAACAAAACAAAAGGTATAGCATGTCAGGACCTTGTACATAATTGACATAAACTGAACTGTTTGTTCTGCATATAAAAGGTTATTTCGTATGAAGCAATTAAGGATTAGACATTCCGTAAATGATAATAGAATGCTAGTGCCGGGTGGATAACACTTGTAGTTCAAATGAGAATATATAAATGAGCAAAGCATTTATAGGAAATTTTAATGTCAAACCTCTACGGTTTGTAGCTCCTTGAGAAGAGACTCTGACGGGGTTGTGATTGTATGAATAATATTTGTACGCTGATAACCAAATGTAAAATCATGTCAGCTTTAATAGATCCTAATTAATGACAATTAAAAAATAAGAATGCTTTGTAAATGTCTGTTCTTAATGCACTATTAGCAAAATAAGTCTTACGTAGCTATCAAGAGACTTTGTTAGCTCATACTGGGCCTTTCCGAGCATCATCAGCACTCTACCTGCGGGTATTCCAGATTAATATAAAGAATGTGAAATGCACACCAAATAAATTATCTTACATGCTTAAAGCTTGATATTTTAAGACCAGAGAAAACAAGTTGCGTCTTCAACATGGAAATAGTACATCAATACATCAACGATCATGGTTTAAAGGAACCAGAAGATTACATGACATAACTCGCATGCTGCTTACTGATGATTTGGTGTATGTTTTACACCATAAACAGTGATAATCTATCTAGAAGACACCTACCACTATCATCATCATCATCATTTAGTGCAGTTTTTGCAAGTAAGGAGCTTCCCATTTCCTCCAAAGCCTCAGAAAACTCTGCATAATGTATACAATCGATTAATGGATTGAATAGACAAACATGCTATCAATTGCAAGGCTGAAACTGACAATGTCTGATTGCAAGAAATATAGTATCTAAGTATTAGACCAGTAGATACCATATACGCTATTCGTTGTAGCGGCTGCAGAGGATAGCAGGCCATCGTAACAGTTCCTCATTTCTTTCACATCCTGCAGCAAAGTTCAGAACACATTTCAGAGCCATTTTTGAAAGAAAAAATTGGTCACCTTCAATCATTATAATGTTATTATCCAGTATACAGTAGATATGGTTTGGATCACATCAGTCTATATTGCCTATATCAGATAAGTGAACTATGGAACAACATAATTTGAGATATCTATCAGATAAGTGAACTATTCAATGGCTACATTTCTAAGTGTTCTTATCCCTCATATGGAACAACAGAATTGCCTATATCACATAAGTGGACAAGTCCAATGTTAAATTTCAAAGTGTTCTTCGGTGTTTTCGCTCATATGGAACAACGGAGTTATCAGATTAGTTTTGCATAGCTTCTAGAAGTCAGAATGCATAATTCCACACGCCTTCCTACAACCCTGTATGCTCCCGCCTTCTCAGCGGTTTTCTCTAATATATAATGATGCACGCCTAGGCGTGTGTTCGAGAAAAAAAATTCATACTGTCATTCAATCCAAGGCAACAAAAAGAATCACTTTGATGAGTTCTTTTTTTTTTTTATAAAATCTCACGATCATGTGTTCTTTGTTGAACATAAGTTTCCCAAGTTACAGTGGAAAGAAACTCTGATGCTGTGATGTTAGCGCACTCTATCTGACACATGATTTCCGGTCAAGATTACGCATTTCGTGTTGAACTTTGAGACAATATTATGTCCAACGGTTGGCATTGTTTAATAGTACCAACTTTCTCCAGACGACGCTTCCTTCCATAGACTTTGACCAGACAAAAAAGGTTTCCGCGCAAACACGTAAAGGCAACTGCACAGAAGTTGCGTGTCTTTGTCATGGATTAGAGCCTAACAACTAGGCCATCTAACAAGACGATATTTTTCTGAAAGAAAATCCTACTTGCAAGGAAACAAGAAAATTTCCTCCGAACCATCGCACGTAGAGACTTTCATCTCAATTAACATTGTACTCCACTCAAGTATCTCCGAAAAAACATGAGAGCGTGCTCATAATTCATGGAAATTAACTAACAATTTCTCAGGAGAAATCCATATCTCACACGCGGATCACTTCCGATGGAATTGAATATATAGTTGATTAGTCCCCCGAGTCACATTAGTAGTATGGTTTGATCATAGCAAGCAAGAACAACCCACTCCACCTGGAACAATGCGCCCCAAAAATCGAAACTTCGCAGACAGCGTCTTTGATCCGATTTCGACGCCGATTTTGCAAGGAACCACGAAAAAAAAATCACACAAGAGGGGGCGTACCTGAGCGGCGCCGGCCAGCTCGTCGAGCTTGGCGGGTGGCGGGTGGTGCGCCTTCCGCTCCCTGGGGTAGTGGTGGCCGAAGCCCCGCAGCCTCCGCAATGGCGATTTCATCTCCCACCGATGCCTCTCGAACGCCACGCTATGCGACGCTGGCTCCTTTCGGTTCTCTTCCCTTCGGATTAATTGATCTCTGTTTTCTACAAAATATAACTATACGAATGATGATGATGAAGGTTATGTTGTCCCTCTTGCCTTTCTTCCTGTTTTCTTTGGCTTTGGGGGTCTAGAATTCTGTATTATGGAACATTAATTAAAATTGAGGGAGGTGGAGAGATGGGAGGAGATAGAGTGAGGTTTGATGGTCCTCTTACTACTTATAACCTCTTTTTTGTAGGAGTATAAAAAAATTGACAATGGGCCCAAGTCCATAGTTGACCATTGTTGATGGAGAAAGCAGCTAACCAGCTTAAGAGCATCTCTAGCAGATCTCATCCGACTCCATCCGCATAATAACCCGCTGATTTCTGGTCCGGAGGGCAAAAAACGCACCATTCAGATCCCGCAACGGACCCCCATTCCCCAAAAAAAATCCGGGCCGCCCCGGTGACCCCCAAGTTCCCGGTTCGGAGGGGTTGTGCGAGGCTGGCCTCCATTCATTTCCGCCCCTTGGCGCGAAGGAAGTTTCAGTTCTCCCCTTCCCCTCTTCCTCCCGCCAACCGTCGTCGCCGCCGCCGCAGATCCCAGCCTCCCCCACCCTTCCCCTCTGATTCCGACCGGTAGAAGCACGCGCGCGGGCCCGCCGCGTACGCTCCGCCCGCCGGCGCGCGCGAATCGGGCATCAATCGGCCGGAATCGACGCCGCCGCGCACGCCTCACCGGTAAGATTTTCCCAAGCTCGTCGCAGCCGCGGATCTGCCGCCGTAGCTCTAATGGTTTGTCGCGGTTTTTGTGCCTTTGCAGATGGACCCTTTCGCGCTGTTTTTGTTGGAGGGTTCGTCCTCCTCCGACGACTCGGACTTGGAGGAGCTGCTCGACGAAGACCTCGAGCAGATGGCGGTGATACTCGCGGCGGCGGCCACGGACGTGCGGCCGAACAAGCGGAAGGGCTCGACCATGGGGCGGTTGTGCATCCCGCGGAACCGCCCTCGGCCACTGCACATGCGCGACTATTTTGCCGAGGTACCCACATACCCGCCCCATCTTTTTTGCCGTCGTACCGAATGCGGCGATCTTTGTTCAACAAAATCGTCAAAATGTGAGGACAACACGCGCTACTTCAAGCGCAAAAGGAATGCCGCCGGGCTCTTGGGATTTAGCGCGCACCAGAAAATATCCGCCGTCATGCGCACCTTTGCATACGGCATTCCGGCGGACTATGCCGATGAGTAACTTCGCATAGGTGAGGATACGACATTGGAGTCCGTCCGACGTTTTTGCAAGGTTATGATGCGCGTGTATGGGCCGATATATCTTCGAGCTCCCAATGACGAAGATACCGCAAGATTAATGGCGGAGAACGAACAACGGGGGTGGCCGGGCATGCTAGGAAGCATAGATTGTATGCATTGGACATGGAAAAGTTGTCCAAAATCTTGGCAAGGTTTGTATTGTGGCCAGAGCGGCGACCCAACAATCGTTCTTGAGGTCGTTGCTGTAGGATAACGTAGCATAGAAAACAAAAAATGTCCTACCGCTAACACGAAATCCAAGCCAAGATACAATCTAGAAGACGGTAGCAACGAGGGGATTATCGAGTCTCACCCTTGAAGAGATTCCAAAGCCTACAAGATGAGGCTCTTGTTGCTGCGCTAGACGATCACTTGCCGCTTGCAAAAGCGCGTAGAAGATCTTGATCACGGCGCCACGAACGGGCAGCACCTCCGTAGTCGGTCACACGTTCGGTTGTTGATGAAGACGACGTCCACCTCTCCGTTCCAGCGGGCAGCGGAAGTAGTAGCTCCTCTTGAATCCGACAGCACGACGGCGTGGTGTCGGTGGTGGTGGAGAAATCCGGCGGAGCTTCGCTAAGCGTGCGGGGTGTGGTGGAGGAGAGAGGGCCGCTAGGGTTTGGGAGAGGGGGCGCCGGCCACTAAGGGGTGCGGCCACCTTGTGGTCTTTGGGTGGCCGGCCCCCTCCCCTTGGCCCCTCATCATATAGGTGGAAGCCCCAAGTGTTGGACTACAAGTCTCCGAATAAGACCCGAACCCAAAACCTTCCATGTGATAGGGAAACCTACCCAAGGTGGGAATCCCACTTGAGGTGGGATTCCCCCTTCCATGTGGGGTGGCCGGCCCCCATAGGGGAGTCCACTTGGGACTCCTCCCCCTTAGGGTTGGCCGGCCATGGGAGGTGGAGTCCCTCCGGGACTCCGCCTTCCTTAGTGGTTTCTTCCGGACTTTTCTAGAACCTTCTAGAACCTTCCATAGAACCTTCCGGATCATTTTAAATCACATAAAATGACTTCCTATATAAGAATCTTATTCTCCGGACCATTCGGAACTCCTCGTGATGTCCGGGATCTCATCCGGGACTTCGAACAAATATTCGAACTCCATTCCATATTCAAGTTCTACCATTTCAACATCCAACTTTAAGTGTGTCACCCTACGGTTCGCGAACTATGCGGACATGGTTGAGTACTTACTCCGACCAATAACCAATAGCGGGATCTGGAGATCCATAATGGCTCCCACATATTCAACGATGACTTAGTGATCGATTGAACCATTTACATACGATACCAATTCCCTTTGTCACGCGATATTTTACTTGTCCGAGGTTTGATCATCGGTATCACTCTATACCTTGTTCAACCTTGTCTCCTGACAAGTACTCTTTACTCGTACCGTGGTATGTGGTCTCTTATGAACTTATTCATATGCTTGCAAGACATTAGACGACATTCCACCGAGAGGGCCCAGAGTATATCTATCCGTCATCGGGATGGACAAATCCCACTCTTTATCCATATCCCTCAACTCATACTTTCCGGATACTTAATCCCACCTTTATAACCACCCATTTACGCAGATGACGTTTGATGTAATCAAAGTACCTTTCCGGTATAAGTGATTTACATGATCTCATGGTCATAAGGACTAGGTAACTATGTATCGAAAGCTTATAGCAAATAACTTAATAACGTGATCTTATGCTACGCTTAATTGGGTGTGTCCATTACATCATTCATATAATGATATAACCTTGTCATTAATAACATCCAATGTTCATGATTATGAAACTAATCATCTATTAATCAACAAGCTAGTTAAGAGGCTTACTATGGACTCATTTGTTTGTTTACATAACACACATGTATCAATGTTTCGGTTAATACAATTATAGCATGGTATATAAACATTTATCATAAACATAAAGATATATAATAACCACTTTTATTATTGCCTCTTGGGAATATCTCCAACAGCTCTCCCACTTGCACTAGATTCAATAATCTAGATTACATTGTAAGGTACCTAACACCCATGGCATTCCGGTGTTGGTCATGCTTTGCCCTAGGGAGAGCTTTAGTCAACGGATCTCGCTACATTCGGATCGGTGTGTACTTTGCAAATCTTTACTTCTCCATCTTCGATGTACTCGCGAATCGAATGATAACGCAGCTTGATATGCTTCAGCCTCTTGTGTGACCTTGGTTCTTGTGCATTGGCGATGGCACCCATGTTGTCACAATAGATGACTAGTGGGTCCAATGCACTAGGAACCACACCGAGCTCTACAATGAACCTCTTCATCCATACCGCTTCTGATGAAGCCTCTGAAGCCGCTATGTACTCTGATTCTGTTGAGGATTTCGCCACCGTGCACTGCTTCGAGCTTGCCCAGCTTACTGCAGCACCATTCAATATAAACACGTACCCAGATCGTGACTTAGAGTCATCGGGATCAGTGTTCCAACTTGCATCGGTGTAACTTGTTACACCGAGCTCTTGGTCACCTCCATAACAAAGAAACATATCCTTAGTTCTTTTCAAGTACTTCAGGATATTCTTGACCGCTGTCCAGTGTTCCATTCCTAGATCACTTTGATATCTCGCT
Organism: Lolium rigidum; assembly: GCF_022539505.1. Classification (NCBI taxonomy): domain Eukaryota; kingdom Viridiplantae; phylum Streptophyta; class Magnoliopsida; order Poales; family Poaceae; genus Lolium; species Lolium rigidum. The sequence continues at coordinate 120,647,591 of NC_061509.1, forward strand.
AGTCAAACTAACGGCATGTGCTATATCCGGTCTTGTACATAGCATGGCATACATGATAGAGCCTACTCGCCGAGGCATAGGGGATCCGACTCATCCTTTCTCTTTCTTCTGCCGTAGCCGGACCTTGAGTCTTACTCAAGACCTTGCCCGGTAACATAGGTAAGAATCCTTTCTTACTTTCGTCCATTCTAAACTTCTTTAGAATCTTGTCCAGGTATGTACTCGTGATAGCCCTATTAGACGTCTTGATCTATCTCTATAAATCTTGATGCCTAATATATACGATGCTTCACCAAGGTCTTTCATTGAAAAACTATTATTCAAATAACCCTTTACACTGCTTAATAGTTCTATATCATTCCCAATTAATAATATGTCATCTACATATAGTATCAGGAACGCTACAGAGCTCCCACTCACTTTCTTGTAAATACAGGCCTCTCCATGACACTGTATAAACCCGAAGTCTTTGATCACCTTATCAAAGCGTCGGTTCCAACTTCTCGATGCTTGCTTCAATCCATAAATTGAACGCTGAAGTTTGCATACTTTGTCGACATTTTTAGGATCGACAAAACCTTTGGGTTGTACCATATACAACTCTTCCTCAATGTCTCCATTAAGGAACGCTGTTTTGACATCCATCTGCCAAATCTCATAATCAAAAAATGCAGCTATTGCTAACAAAATCCTTACAGATTTTAGCTTCGCTACAGGTGAGAAAGTCTCATCGTAGTCAACACCTTGAATTTGTCGGAAACCCTTTGCGACAAGTCGAGATTTATATACAGTAATATTACCATCAGCATCTGTTTTTCTCTTGAAGATCCATTTATTCTCGACAGCCTTTCGGCTATCAGGTAAGTCTACCAAAGTCCATACTTTGTTATCATACATGGATCCCATTTCGGATTTCATGGCTTCTTGCCATTTGTTGGAATCTGGGCTCATCATCGCTTCTTCATATGTCGCAGGGCCTTCATCATTGTTATCCACAATCATGACATTTAGACAAGGATCATACCAATCTGGAGTGGCACGTTCCCTTGTCGATCTGCGAGGTTCAGTAGCTATCTCATTTGAAGTTTCATGATCATTATCATTAGCTTCCTCTGTTGCCGGTGCAGGCGGCACAGGAACATCTTCCGGTACTGCGCTACTCTGATCAATGAGCAGAGATTCTTCAATCTCATCGAGTTCTAATTTTCTTCCAGTCACTTCTTTAGTGAGAAATTCTTTCTCAAGAAAGGTTCCGTTCTTAGCAACAAAGATCTTGCCATCGGATCTGTGATAGAAAGTGTACCCTATAGTTTCCTTAGGGTATCCTATGAAGACGCATTTCTCCGCTTTGGGTTCTAGCTTGTCCGGTTGTAACTTTTTACATAGGCTTCGCAACCCCAAACTTTAAGGAACGACAGCTTAGGTTTCTTATTAAACCATAATTCATACGGCGTCGTTTCAACGGATTTTGATGGTGCTCTATTTAAAGTGAATGCGGCTGTCTCTAATGCATAACTCCAAAATGATAACGGCAAATCAGTAAGAGACATCATAGAACGAACCATATCTAAGAGAGTTCGATTACGACGTTCGGACACACCGTTTCGTTGTGGTGTTCCCGGCGATGTCAATTGTGAAAGTATTCCGCATTTCTTTAAATGCATGCCAAACTCATAACTCAGATATTCACCTCCGCGATCGGATCGTAGAAATTTAATCTTCTTGTTACGTTGATTTTCTACTTCACTTTGGAATTCCTTAAACTTCTCGAAAGTTTCGGATTTATGTTTCATGAAATAGATATACCCATATCTACTCGGATCATCTCGTGAAGGTTAGAACATAACGATAACCACCGCGCGATGCTACACTCATTGGTCCGCACACATCGGTATGTATGATTTCCAATAAGTCGGTAGCTCGCTCCATAATACCGAGAGAATGGAGTCTTAGTCATTTTTCCCATTAGACATGCTTCGCATCTATCAAGTGACTCAAAGTCAAGTGATTCAAGTAATCCATCGGTATGGAGTTTCTTCATGCGTTTCACTCCAATATGACCAAGACGACAATGCCACATATAAGTAGAATTATCATTCAATTTAATTCGCTTAGCATCAATGTTATGTATATGTGTATCACTACTATCGAGATCTAACAGAAATAAGCCATTCTTTTCAGGTGCTCGACCATAAAAGATATTATTCATAAAAATAGAACAACCATTATTCTCAGACTTGAATGAATAACCGTCTTGCATTAAACAAGATCCAGATATATTGTTCATGCTCAACGCGGGTACAAAATAACAATTATTGAGGCTTAAAACTAATCCCGAAGGTAGATGTAGAGGAAGTGTGCCGACAGCGATCACATCGACTTTGGATCCATTTCCAACGCGCATGGTCACTTCATCCTTTAGTAGTCTTCGTTTATTCTTTAGTTCCTGTTTCGAGTTACAAATATGAGCAACCGAACCAGTATCAAATACCCAGGTACTAGTACGAGAACCGAGTAAGATAAACATCTATAACATGTATATCAGATATACCTTCTTTCTTCTTCTTGACAAGGCCGCTCTTCGGATCCGCCAAATACTTGGAGCAATTACGCTTCCAGGTGTCCCTTCTCCTTGCAGTAATAACACTCAGACATCGGGCTTAGGGCCAGTCTTAGGTTTCACGGGAGGCGTGGCAGCTTTCTTGCCACTCTTCTTGTTCTTGCCTTTAGACTTGCCCTGTTTCTTGAAGCTGGTGGTCTTGTTGACCATCAACACTTGGTGCTCTTTGTTAATCTCAATCTCAGCAGATTTTAGCATGGCGAAGAGTTCAGGTAACTCTTTGTTCATGTTACGCATATTGTAATTCATCACAAAGTTCTTGTAACTAGGTGGCGAGTGATTGAAGGACACGATTAATCCCCGGTCTGTTAGGAATCACTATTTCCAAGTCACCGAGTTTCTTCGCATGCCCGGTCATGGCGAGCATGTGCTCACTAACGGAGCTGCATTCTTCCATCATGCAGTCGAAGAAGTGTTTCGATGCTTCATAGCATTCCACGGCCGCATGAGTTTCAAAGATAGTCTTCAACTCATTGATTAACTCATGTGGATCGTGGTGCTCAAAAAGTTTTTGAAGATCGGCTTCCAGACTGCATAGGATGGCACACTGAACTTGAGAGTACCGAGTTTTCCGAGTCGCGTAAACATTCTTTACTTCATCGGTTTCAGTTTTGCAGGAGGGTCACCTAGCGGTGCATCAAGCACATATTGCAGATTTCCGCCATTGAGGAAGATCCTCACATGACGGAACCGATCGGTGAAGTTGCTACCGTTGCTCTTAAGCTTTTCTTTCTCTAGGAACTGGTTAAAATTGATTGAGGACGCCATATCTACAACATATTTGCAATAGTTTAGACTAATGTTTATGACAAATTGAGTTCAAATTTTAATTCAACATAATTAAAAACTAGGTGAACTCCCACTCAAAACAATATCCCTCGCATTGTCTTAGTGATCACACAAACCAAATCCACCACACCAAGTCCGATCATCACGAGACAAGATGTAACTTCAATGGCGAACACTCAAAGTGTTCATCATATCAATCATATGATTCATGCTCTACCTTTCGGTATCACGTGTTCCGAGACCATGTATGTACATGCTAGGCTCGTCAAGGCCACCGTAGTATCCGCATGTGCAAAACTGGCTTACACCCGTTGTATGCACTTGTTGAATCTATCACACCCGATCATCACGAGATGCTTCGAAACGACAAGTCTTGGCAACGGTGCTACTAAGGATGAACACTTTATTATCTTGATATTTTAGTGAGAGGGATCATCTTATAATGCTACCGTCGCGATCTAAGCAAAATAAGATGCATAAAAGGATTAACATCACATGCGTTCATATGTGATATGATATGGCCCTTTTGTCTTTGCGCCTTTGATCTTCATCTCCAAAGCACGGACATGATCTCCATCATCAACGGGCATGATCTCCATCATCGTCGGCGAAGCACCAAGGTCAATGGCGCCGTCTTCATGATTGGCCTCCATGTAGCAACTATTACAACTACTTTGAAATACTACTCAACATGAAATTTAAAGACAACCATAAGGCTCCTGCCGGTTGCCACAATACAATAATGATCATCTCATACATAGTCATCATCACATTATGACCATATCACATCACCAAACCCTGCAAAAATAAGTTAGACGTTCTCTAATTTGGTTTGCATATTTTACGTGGTTTAGGGTTTTCGAGTAAGATCCAATCTACCTACGAACATGAACCACAACGGTGATACTAGTGTTGTCAATAGAAGAGTAAATTGAATCTTCACTATAGTAGGAGAGACAGACACCCGCAAAGCCACTTATGCAATACAAGTTGCATGTCGAGCGTGGAGCAAATCTCATGAACGCGGTCATGTAAAGTTAGCCCGAGCCGCTTCATCCCACTATGCCACAAAGATGCAAAGTACTCAAACTAAAGACAACATAAGCATCAATGCCCACAAAACCATTGTGTTCTACTCGTGCAACCATCTATGCATAGACACGGCTCTGATACCACTGTAGGATAACGTAGCATAGAAAATAAAAAATTTCCTACCGCGAACACGAAATCCAAGCCAAGATGCAATCTAGAAGACGGTAGCAACGAGGGGATTATCGAGTCTCACCCTTGAAGAGATTCCAAAGCCTACAAGATGAGGCTCTTGTTGCTGCGGTAGACGATCACTTGCCGCTTGCAAAAGCGCGTAGAAGATCTTGATCACGGCGCCACGAACGGGCAGCACCTCCGTACTCGGTCACACGTTCGGTTGTTGATGAAGACGACGTCCACCTCCCCGTTCCAGCGGGCAGCGGAAGTAGTAGCTCCTCTTGAATCCGGCAGCACGACGGCGTGGTGTCGGTGGTGGTGGAGAAATCCGGCGGAGCTTCGCTAAGCGTGCGGGATGTGGTGGAGGAGAGAGGGCCGCTAGGGTTTGGGAGAAGGGGGCGCCGGACACTAAGGGGTGCGGCCACCTTGTGGTCTTTGGGTGGCCGGCCCCCTCCCCTTGGCCCCTCATTATATAGGTGGAAGCCCCGAGTGTTGGATAACAAGTCTCCGAATAAGACCCGAACCCAAAACCTTCCATGTGATAGGGAAACCTACCCAAGGTGGGAATCCCACTTGAGGTGGGATTCCCCCCTTCCATGTGGGGGGGTGGCCGGCCCCCATAGGGGAGTCCACTTGGGACTCCTCCCCCTTAGGGTTGGCCGGCCATGGGAGGTGGAGTCCCTCCGGGACTCCGCCTTCTTTAGTGGTTTCTTCCGGACTTTTCTAGAACCTTCCATAGAACCTTCCGGATCATTTTAAATCACATAAAATGACTTCCTATATATGAATCTTATTCTCCGGACCATTCCGGAACTCCTCGTGATGTCCGGGATCTCATCCGGGACTTCGAACAAATATTCGAACTCCATTCCATATTCAAGTTCTACCATTTCAACATCCAACTTTAAGTGTGTCACCCTACGGTTCGCGAACTATGCGGACATGGTTGAGTACTTACTCCGACCAATAACCAATAGCGGGATCTAGAGATCCATAATGGCTCCCACATATTCAACGATGACTTAGTGATCGATTGAACCATTTACATACGATACCAATTCCCTTTGTCACGCGATATTTTACTTGTCCGAGGTTTGATCATCGGTATCACTCTATACCTTGTTCAACCTCGTCTCCTGACAAGTACTCTTTACTCGTACCGTGGTATGTGGTCTCTCATGAACTTATTCATATGCTTGCAAGACATTAGACGACATTCCACCGAGAGGGCCCAGAGTATATCTATCCGTCATCGGGATGGACAAATCCCACTTGTTTATCCATATGCCTCAACTCATACTTTTCCGGATACTTAATCCCACCTTTATAACCACCCATTTACGCAGTGGCGTTTGATGTAATCAAAGTACCTTTCCGGTATAAGTGATTTACATGATCTCATGGTCATAAGGACTAGGTAACTATGTATCGAAAGCTTATAGCAAATAACTTAATGACGTGATCTTATGCTACGCTTAATTGGGTGTGTCCATTACATCATTCATATAATGATATAACCTTGTCATTAATAACATCCAATGTTCATGATTATGAAACTAATCATCTATTAATCAACAAGCTAGTTAAGAGGCTTACTAGGGACTCATTTGTTTGTTTACATAACACACATGTATCAATGTTTCGGTTAATACAATTATAGCATGGTATATAAACATTTATCATAAACATAAAGATATATAATAACCACTTTTATTATTGCCTCTTGGGCATATCTCCAACAGTTGCATCATAGGATCTTTGGATTTGGCACAGTTTTTTGGTTTGCCCGGTTCACTCAACAATATCAATGTCTTGCGTCGATCCCATCTTCTTGCCCGGCTTGCTAAAGGTGATGCCCCGGCTTGCAACTACACCGTCAACAGGAGGGGGTACACAATGGGGTACTACCTTGCCGATGGTATATACCCAGGGAACAGAGCTGAAGCTGAGTTTGCAAAAGCACAAGAGGAAGCTCGAAAAGATATAGAACGAGTTTTCAGTGTTTTGCAAGCTAGATTTGCAATAGTCTGAGGACCTGCCTGATTTTGGGATATGGACACACTGAAGGACATCATGACCACATGTGTCATTCTACATAATATGATCATTGAGGATGAGAGGGGTTTGAACTTATCATTTTTCTTTGATAATGTTGGCACCCGGGTCAAACCTGCAAGAAATCCAGATATTGTGCAAGCATTCCCTGAAACATACCGTCAGATTGAGAATGACAAGGATGCATCACAGCTCTAGGAAGATCTTGTTCGCCACCATTGACAAAGGCACGACAACTAGGATTTATTTGTGTTCCAATTTGTTATTTGCTTCATTTGTTGTTGTACCATTTGTTGTTGTACCATTTGTTGTTGTACCATTTGATTCATATTGTTCGAAAATATTTGTTCCAATTTGTATTGTTTGTAATTTATGACAGTAAACATTCGTGTAATAAGTCGGATTATTGTTGTATTTGTCGTATCAATTTGTATAATAATTTAGATTGTGTTATTTTGCAAAACCCTTTGTATCCAGTTTTGTTTGCGGGCCGAAAAACATCCGCACAGTCCAGACGCGCCAAAAGCGGCCCGCATAACAGCATATTCCGAATATGCTGTTATGTGGGCCGCGTTTGGCGCGTCTGAATTGCGCGGCTGTTTTTCGACCCCCAAAACGCGTTTAGGGTGGCCTGGATAGGCGGATATGGAGGATTTTAATCAAACCAGAGAGCTTATGTGCCAGGGTGTTGAAAGCTAAATACTATCCTAATGGGAGGTTGGAGGATACGGTTTTCTCTACAAATGCTTCATCTACATGGCAGGCAATATCACATGGTCTAGACCTCCTGAAAAAAGGTTTAGTATGGCGTGTTGGAAATGGGCAAAGCATAAGGATCTGGAGAGACTCCTGGATTCCTAGGCCGCACTCGTACAAATTAGTATCTTCAAAAAGAAGATGCAGATTACGTTTTGTATCTGAGCTACTGGATCAGAACGGTACATGGAAGGCAGATCTATTGGAGCAGTACTTCATTCCTATGGACATTGCTGAAATAATGAAGATTAAACCATCCCGAAGGTTATTGGATGACCAGCTCGCGTGGGCACCTGACAGACATGGGCTATTCACAGTCAAAAGTGCTTATGGGTTGGCTATGGATGAGATATAGCGGCCGTCGAGCGTTTCATCTAGTTCTGTACCTGATGGAAGAAGGAAAGTGTGGGATCTAGTCTGGAAATCAGACGTGCCACCAAAGGTCCAACATTTTGCTTGGAGACTCTGTAATGATTCCCTGCCAACATGGCGGAACAAATTCAAACGCACATTGAAAGTGTCTGATCAGTGCCCAATATGTGGTGTGGAGGCCGAGACAACTTTCATTCATTTTTTCGCTGCAACCTCGCGAAGCAATTATGGAGGTGCATGGCTGAGTCTTGGAAGTTACCTGCTCTAGAGGAAGCGAAGCACACAGGTACTGCTAACTCTCCTTAGTAGTATGTCTGATGATGTTGGAGCAAAAGTTTTGATGACCTTATGAAGATCGTGGCATGTACGTAATGAGGTAGTACATAATAAGGTTCCACCTCCAGTTGAGTCATCTCGTCGCTTCCTTATCAGTTATATTGAGTCTATCCAAATGATAAAAAATCACCCGGGGAAGGATCTTTTGAAAGGGAAGTTTATCCTAGATAAAGAGGAGATGTTGTTCCATAGTCAATCAGAACAAACTGTACAACAAAGTTCGTGTTGGACTAAGCCTGCTGCCGGATGGTGCAAACTAAACACGGATGGTTCTTTCGATGCCAATGGGAAAGCTGGTGCTGGAATGTTGGCTAGGGACAGTAATGGAGAAATTATCTTCTCAGCTTGTCATCAGCTATTACATTGCAAAGACCCTTTTGTTGCTGAACTTCTTGCAGCGCTCGAAGGTGTATCACTTGCTTTGCATTGGTGTAATTCGCCGCTTGATATAGAGGTGGACTGTTTGGAGATAGTGAAAGTCTTGAATCAAGAAGAGATGGATAGATCAGCCTATAGTTCTTTGACAGAGGAACTAAAAACCTTGGTAAAGGTTCGTCAAACTTGTATTACTCACGTGAGAAGAGGTCAGAGTTCTAGTAGTCACTTCCTTGCAAACTATGCTAGAGAAAAGGCTCATACAGCAGTATGGTTTAACTCTGGACCTGAGGGTTTAGCTATGTTATGTGACCAAGATTGTAATCCCTGATTTTTTATGAGTAATATAAGTTATTTCGCAAAAAAAAACATCATAACCCAAAACCAATATGGGTAGAGGATAATTACTCAAAATTTGTACACCTTTTGCCATTTTATTTTCCATTTCCTCCTAATAGAAACTGAATTGTCACAGGGCCTTCACGGTGAGTCTTCCTCCTCCTCCATATTAGTGACACGTTGGACGACCAAGGTCACTGCTAGTGGCTGAGAGAGAATGCCAAGCAAGGAAGGAGAGCACCCGGTACCCGCCAGCCAGCTGGACCCGTTGATGAGCTGTCGGGCTACTATTGGTGTTGAATATAAGTTGCGCGTCGACGGAGGGGATCTGTTGGCGAATAGGAAGTTAGCTTCGGCCTAGCCTTTGGCTTACATCTGCTTCTCTCCCCTTTCCTCTTGGATTTGAATTCCCCAGATATACTCTGTGGTTCGTGATATATGAATTGAGCGCCTGAATCCAGCAAATCCTAGTAGAACCACATTAACAATTGGTATCTAGAGCCACAAAAAATTTCCCCGGCTTCGTCTTCGAGCTGGAGACTCGTCAGCAAGCGGCGGCAGAGCGTGTGCGGGTGAAAATCATGGAGACGCCCTCGGAGGAAGGGCGGGCGATCTTCGAGTCGGTGGCGAAGGAGTCGGTCGCGCAGAACGCGAAGAACCAGCAGATCGCAAGTCCTTCATTTCCCCGTCTGTGGATGCCGCCATCGCTCGTGCCGTGAAGGAGACGGTGCAGCCCTGCATCACCAAGGCACAGGAAGACATGCAAATTTACACCGATGGTGTCGAGTCCACGCTCCTCCACCACCTGGAGTTGACGCGTGCTCAGATGGGTCTCACCGCTACCGAAGAGCCAGATCCACTTTATCGACAAATGGCAAGCGACGCGGAGATCGGCCCAGATGGGCGCCGTGTTCCTTCGACTACACGGAGGTCGGTAGTAGGCCCTTCGGGTTTCTACGTACCACCTCCGGCAAGAGGTAACCGCACCAACCACAACTCCACTGTGATTCCTCGTAGCCATGATTTGGGCGATGATGCTCCTGACTCTTATGCTCACTATCGCATGCCCGAAATGGATGTGCCTAAATTTGATGGTGATCAACCAAAATTATGACAAATCCAGTGTGAAGATTACTTTGAGATGTATGGAACAGCTCCTGCTTTGTGGGTCAGATTGGCATCCTTACAGTTTACAGGGCCAGCAGCTAGATGGTTATTGTCAATCAAGTCATCTATTCGCAAGTATACTTGGACAGAGTTCAGTCAAGAGGTTGTGCATCATTTTGGCAGGAATCAGCACCAATCCCTCATAAGACGCTTGTATAAGCTGGTCCAAACATCAACTGTGGAAGATTATGTCATTCAGTTTGCAGAGTTGATAGACCAATTAGCAGCGTATGAAGCCAAGCCAGACATTCTGCATTATGTCACACGATTCATTGAAGGGCTGAAACCTTCAGTGCGCCTGTTAGTAGCAGTACAGTTACCCCAGGACCTGGACACTGCCTATAACATTGCTATGGTGCAAGAGGAAGTAGGAGATGGCATAACGTCTTTGAATTCGGGAATACCTCATGTTCGTTGAGCTGCAGCCGTGAACCCATTCCAGCCTTGGCAATTTGAGGACAGATGCAGTGCTGACACTATGAAGATATCTGAGCCCATTAAACCTTCCAAAGATAAGTTTAAAGCATTGTGGAACTACATGCATGCAAATTTGTTTTACTTGTGGTGAACCCTACTCTCGTGATCATAGGTGTCAGTCTACTATGCAATTGCATGTGGTGCAAGAAATGGTAGATTTCCTCCAGGCTGCTGATGATTTCCCTCCTCCCTCACCATCTGTAGCTTCTGATGATATGGAACTCAACAATATATATGCTGACAATACCACAGTTTCGACACCTGAAAAATCGATCGTGCTGCAATGTAAAATGAATAATCGGTATGTGATGTTCCTTTTGGACTCTGGGAGCAATAATTCATTCCTAAGTTCACATTTGGTTGATCAATTGGGTGGCAGTAAAACCTTACCAATATCAAGACGAGTTAAGGTTGCGGGTGGTGGAATTTTGAATTGTACACACTTCCTTCCTGATTGTAAGTGGAAGTGTTGAATGACTGAATTCAGTACCTCATTCAAGATTCTTCCACTACAAGGGTATGATGGTATATTGGGCATGGATTGGCTTTCGTCTCACAGTCCACATTTAGTTGATTGGAATCAAAAGTGGCTTGCATTTCCAGTAAATGGAACATGGATTTACTTACAAGGCCAACTACCAGATGTATTTTCTTGCCATGTCATTGAACTACAGTTCTTGTCTGAGGTAGATCTATCTGACAGACAGTTGCCAATATAAATTGTATCATTGTTAGAATCGTTAACAGAGATATTTAATGAACCAAAAGGATTGCCTCCTCACCGACTTGTTTCACACTCCATTCCACTAGTGACTGGAGCCAGACCAGTACAAGTGAGACCTTATAGGTTTTGCACCGGCACTCAAGGATGAAATTGAGCAACAAATTACTGAAATGCTGAAGTCAGGGGTAATCAGGCCAAGTAGTAGTAATTTTGCTTCTCCTTTACTCATGGTGAAGAAGAAGGACAACACTTGGCGACCTTGTGTAGATTACAGACACTTAGGCTCAGTTCTTTTGGCGGCTTCTCCGAGAAGCTGCCCTCCCCCAGCTTCCAAGGAAAGTCGTCCCCAAAATTTAGAAAGGCTTCCGAAATGATTTAGACTAGATTAGTCCGGAAGCCTCCCTAATTTTTTGGAACGGCTTCTCCAGGAAGATGGGGGGAGGGCAGCTTCCCGGAGAAGCCGCCAAAAGAACTGACCCTTAAATGCACTTACATTGAAAAGCAAGTACCTGTTACCAGTTATAGATGAGTTACTAGATGAACTGCATGGAGCCTGTTGGTTTTCCAAGCTTGATTTAAGAGCTGGCTATCACAAAATTCGTCTCACAGAAGGGGACGAATACAAGACAGCCTTTCACACAGGCCACTTTGAGTTCACAGTCATGGCTTTTGGATTAACTGGTGCAGCAACCTTCCAAGCAGAATTGAACCAAACTTTGGCGCCAGTATTGAGAAAGTGTGCACTGGTATTCTTTGATGACATTTTTGTGTATAGCAAGAATTACGAAGAACATCTGTTACATCTCCAGCAAGTACTACAGATGCTAGCAGTGAACCAGTGGAAAAATAAAATTCTCCAAATGTGATTTTGCGCAACAACAGATTCATTACTTGGGTCATGTGATTTCAGCACAGGAGGTTGCTACTGATGACAGTAAAATTGAGGCAGTCATAGATTGGCCTCTTCCAATGGAGGCCAAGCAATTGCGCAGTTTCTTGGGTTTTGCTGGTTATTAAATAAAGTATGTGAGAAATTATGGTTCTATTAGTAAGCCACTCACTCAGTTGTTGCATAAACACACGCCTTATATCCGGACCTTGGAATCTCAGTTGGCATTTGATACTTTGAAGGCAGCATTAGTGTCAGCTCCTGTACTTGCGCTCCCAGACTTTTCTAACCTTTTGTTATAGAAACAAATGCTTGTGATGTGGGTATAGGAGGAGTGTTACTTCAGAAAGAATACCCATGGCATTTGTGAGTAAAGCTCTAGGCCCAAGGAACAGAGGGTTGAGCACTTACGAGAAAGAATATATGGAAATTTTGTTGACAGTTGAACAATGGAGGCCTTATTTACAACATAGTGAATTTGTGATTCACACAGATCATGCTAGTTTGGCACATTGACAGATCAAAGGTTGCATACTCCATGGTAACATAAAGTATTCACTAAACTCATGGGACTACAATACAAGATTGTGTACAAGAAAGGTACCAAAACTCGTGTTCCTGATGGTCTTTCTCATCGCCCTCATACAGAGTTAGAAGTATATGCCTTGTCTTGCTCTCAACCAACTTGGATCCTGACAATAGTGGAAGCTTACCAGCATGATAGATTTGCTCTTCAATTGCTTCAACATTTGGATGTCAACCCTCTGCATGAGCAAGGTTATTTGCTAAGAGATGGTGTGCTCAGGAAGCAGAATAAAATATGGATTCCATCTTCTGTTCAGTTGCAACAAAAAATCATCAAAGAACTTCATGCTTCTCCTGTAGGTGGACATTCAGGAATTCCAGCCACATTGCGTCGTCTCAAATAGCTTTTCTGTTGGAAAGGTATGTCCAAATATGTGCATGACTTTGTACAACAATGCACGGTATGTCAGCAAGCCAAACCAGACAGGTCCAAATACCCTGGACTGTTGCAGCCCCTGCGCTTCCTGATTCAGCCTGGCAAGTTATTTCTATGGATTTTATTGAAGTTTTACCTCGTTCTGGCCATTTCAACTGCATCCTTGTAGTGGTTGATAAGTTCAGTAGATATGCTCACTTCATTCCTCTGTCACACCCCTTCTCTGCGGCTTATGTAGCATTGTCTTTCATGGATCACGTCTTCAAATTGCACAGCCTTCCAGAGCCGATAATATCAGACAGAGATCGTATCTTCAATGGAGACCTGTTTGCCCTCACTAGTACTAGTTTGAGCATGATTTCTTCTTATCACCCTCAGACAGATGGTCAAACTGAACGCGTGAATTAGTGTTTGGAAGGCTACCTTCATCGCTTTGCTCACGCATGTCCAGTAAAGCGGATACAGTGGTTGCCCTTGGCTGAGTTTTGGTACAACACCAGTATGCATTCTGCCTTGGGCAAGTCGCCTTTTGAGGTGTTATATGGTCACTCTCTGAGGCATTTTGGGATAACTGCTAATAGCACATGTTCAGTTCCTGACCTGGAAACGTGGTTACGTGATCGTCAACTTATGCAAGAGCTTCTTCGTCAACACCTTGAGCGTGTCAGGCTTCGTAAACCAAGCTGACAAGAATCGTAGTGAAATAACTTTCGTTGTTGGTGACATGGTTTACTTGAAGCTACAACCCTATGTGCAATCTTCAGTCGCACCAAGATCACACCAAAGTTGCTCTTCAAGTACTATGGTCCTTATGATGTCCTGGAAAGTGTGGGCGAAGTTGCTTACAAATTGAAATTGCCTGAGATGAGTCGTATTCATCCTGTGATACACGTATCTCAACTCAAGAAGGCCATTGGTGCTAATATACAAGTACAACATGTACTTCCTTCTCCCCTTGACGTGTTTCAGGTACCAGTTCGTGTTCTACAACGACGCCTCCGACAACAAGGTGTCGTTGGTGTGAGCCAAGTGTTGATCCAGTGGTCTGGTCAGCCGGAGATGTTGGCGACGTGGCAAGACTTTGATGAACTGAAGCAGTGTTTTCCTCGCTCGTTGGCTTGGGGTCAAGCCATTGCTCAAGAAAGGGGGAATGTTAGCGACACGTTGGACGACCAAGGGCCACTGCTAGTGGCTGAGAGAGAACACCGAGCAAGGAAGGAGAGCACCCGGTACCCGCCAGCCAGCTGGACCCGTTGATGAGCTGTCGGGCTACTATTGGTGCTGAATATAAGTTGCACGTCGACGGAGGGGATCAGTTGGCAAACAGGAAGTTGGCTTCGGCCTAGCCTTTGGCTTGTATCTGCTTCTCTCCCCTTTCCTCTTGGATTTGAATTCCCCAGATGTACTCTATGATTCGTGATATATGAATTGAGCGCCTGAATCCAGCAAATCCTAGTAGAACCACGTTAACACTCACACCAAGACCCAATTCAATACCCTCAGTTTTCACAGCGTACCTATATTTCTTTGTTCATACATTGATATGTGGGGCTAGTACATCATTGAGACATTTGGCATACTTAGTTTTCTTGTGATTTCGAAAGATTAAAACTTCTTGTCATGTCTAAAATCCTCAATACAAAAATTATTTAGACAAAGGATTTTTGGGCAATGCCTGACTTTTCAAAATTTTCTAGAAAACGTTCGGACGCGGTGTTTAGAAAGTTCGGCATGACACTTTTTAACCAAATGCTAGCTAAAAATTAACATGTAAATTTGTGTGCAAAAAGTACGGTGCATGTTAGTGTTGTTGTAGGTGGACATAGGAATAAATTACCGGCGTTGCTAATTAGAATTGGCATGTGCAGTGGGTCCTGCCGCAAAAACTAGTCAAGCATGTTCCACCGGTGTGGCACACCACTGTACAGATTAATGTTTATATCTCGCACTCCACGTCTAGTGCAAACGCACACCGTAGAACCGGTCTTTCCCGAAACCTGCCTCAAGTTATCTTTATTCGCGGGATGCCGAGGTGGCGGCCGAGAAAAGTATTGCGTTTGTGTTGAATATTATGTACGAGATGGGTTATCGTAGGACTCTGAATTGTATTACGTGTGGATATGTTACAAGTAGTGTTCGAGTTGAAATCTAATAGCCTTGGTCTCTCATATAATGTGTGGGGCACACCACATGTTGTAAACTATGATGACTTGATAGTGGCAGGAGCGCAAGGGGAGCCGACGGCCTATGCCCGTGCCCAAGGGGGCCAAGTGTTAGGATATCATTGGGGAGGAGCGGCCATAGTCATACCCCGTAGAGTAGGCAAATTCATGGAACTGCGTTAACAAATCTCGATGTCGTTGTGATTTCTTGATCCTCGGTACATCAATTGTGCACCTACGATGGTAACAAGTGGTATCAGAGCGAGGTTTCGAGAAGGTCGCGAAAGTTTAATCTTGAGGAATAAGGTCTGATGTTGGTCGGGTGTTATCCGTGTGCAGGCGAGATGGCAATCGGGATACATCCGATCTTCAAGAAGCGACCGGAAACAGCAACATCAACGTGTGCGGTGGATCAGATGGAACACGTATGACGAGGGAGCTCCTGAGCAATGCCCACCATGAGGGGCTTAGGTTTGATGGAATCTTGCAGGTTAACACGAGACATCAGATACCAAACAAACATGGAGCGAGATTTACCCAGGTTCGGGGCCCTCGATGAGGTAAAACCCTTACTTCCTGCTTGTATGATCTTGATTTATCGAGTAAAATATGTTACAATGGGGCAGCCGATAGACTGCTATGGTGAACTCGTCGGGAGGCAAGATTTCTAGGGTTTGTGTATGCTAGATTGCGGGGGTTTCATGTATTGTTGTTCGGAAGGCCCTCTCCTGGCCTTTATATAGCAGGTCAGGTCCTGAGAGTCCTGTCCGAACTCGACTAGGTTACATCAAGATCCGATCTACTATTTCCTTTATTGACATCTTCTTGCCTTGTTTGTCAAGAATCCATCTTCTTGTAAGTTTCCTCCGTTGTAACCGATGTATGAGCCCACTTGGATCAAAGCAATCTTCATGGGCCCCTAGTTGGGACAAGGGAGGTAGACTAATGTCGGGTACCTGAAGGGTAATGCCCACATCAGTAGCCCCCGAGTGAATGGCCGAAGTGAAGCTTCGGGCAGGGACTGCGGTTGTCATCATCCGAATATCTTGATAAGTTGAAGAAAATTGAGTCTTCATGTTCGTTGCAAAATTGAAGTTGCTTGATATCGGGTGCGCGTCTAGCGCTCCCGATGGGAGTAGCCCCCGAGTCTAGAGATGGATGTTTGCAACCGTGCGTAGACTCAAGTTGTACTACTCAAAGATCTTGCTATCGATGTTTTTTGAACCTTTTTCATCATCCGTTACTTTTAGTATATCGGGTCCTCTAAAACTTCGGGTGAAGCCGAGAAATTGATTGTACGTAAGGGATATAAGTAATGAGCCCAGTTTACTCGGCAAGCCAATACTGGTTAATTCCAAAGACAAAACAACGTTACCCTACACAGGTTCAGGTCCCCGGGCCCGAACCTGGATTCGCTGGAACCTTCGGGTTCGTTCTTCTTTGGATTCTTTTGGTTGTTGATGCTTTTATTGTTTTTATCGGGTGCGCGTCCAGCGCTCCTAATGGGAGTAGCCTCTGAGTCTAGGGACGAATGTTTACAACCGCGCGTAGACTCAAGTCGAGTAGCTGAAAGTTGTAAATTTCTTTGAGTGTTATTTCCATTCGGGTGCTCCGCCATAGGGGAACCGATGACTTTGATGACATCAGCAATGACGTGGTAACCGTGGCAGCGAGACTGATGGGACACAACCTAGCGGGCCCATCTCTTGCCTGCTGATACGTCTCAAACGTATCTATAATTTCTTATGTTCCATGCTACTTTTATGATGATACTCACATGTTTTATACACATTATATGTCATATTTATGCATTTTCCGGCACTAACCTATTGACGAGATGTCGAAGAGCCGATTGCTTGTTTTCCACTGTTTTTGGTTTCGGAAATCCTAGTAAGGAAATATTCTCGGAATTGGACGAAATCAACGCCCAGGGGCTTATTTTTCCACGAAGCTTCCAGAAGACCGAGGGAGATACGAAGTGGGGCCACGGGGCGCCGCCACACTAGGGCGGCGCGGCCTAGAGGGGGCCTGCCCTTCCGCCCTTCCGCCTACTTAAAGCCTTCGTCCTTCCGCCTACTTAAAGCCTTCGTCGCGAAACCCTCTGTACCGAGAGCCACAATACGGAAAACCTTCCAGAGACGCAGCCACCGCCAATCCCATCTCGGGGGATTCAGGAGATCGCCTCCGGCACCCTGCCGGAGAGGGGAATCATCTCCCGGAGGGCTCTTCATCGCCATGATCGCCTCCGGATCGATGTGTGAGTAGTTCACCCCTGGACTATCACTACAAGAAAAGTTGCCATGGCCGACGAAGTTGAAGTCGCGCCGTGGTTGCTGGTGTACCATGGCCGACGATTTTTGGTCCCTCCGTGGTGCATGTCAAAACTTTTTTTTTCGTTTTTGAGGCCACCTAGCCCAACGAAAGCGGCCAAAACGTCGCGTATGGTGGCCCGGGACGTGGTGCATCTCGAAATCTCGGGTTCGCCGGCCGAGTCAACGCAAATCCGCACCGCCGAGGGATGTAGGGCCCAGATGGCAGCCTCTCTGGCATTTTTTTTTCTCGATCACGCCATCTCGTTCAACGTTCTCCGATCGAGCCGTTTACGATGCAGGATCATGGGTCCCGCATGTCATCCTCTATGAACCAAAATTCTTTCTATTCTTGGATTTTTTTGACCCCCGATTTCTGGCTACTTCCTTTTTCTTTTGATCCCTTGCCGCCTTGGAAACGTTGAGACCGCTGCTGCTAAATGGGACCCGCATGTCATCCTCTATGTGCAATCAACTTTCTTTTCTTGGAGTTTTTTTTGGCACCTCAAATTTGGTCACTTGCCTTTTTCTTTCGATCCCCTGCCGCCTCTCAAACGGTGATACCGCTGCTCCTTAAATGGGACCCGCATGTCATCCTCTATGCACTATAAAACTTTCTTTTCTTGAATTATTTTTGGCACCTCATATTTGGTCACTTACCTTTTTCTTTCGATCCCCTGCCGCCTCTCAAACGGTGATACCGCTGCTTGCTAAATGGGACCCGCATGTCATCCTCTATGTACTATAAAACTTTCTTTTCTTGGAGTTTTTTTTGGCACCTCAAATTTGGTCACTTGCCTTTTTCTTTCGATCCCCTGCCGCCTCTCAAACGGTGATACCGCTGCTGCTAACTCGGGACCCGCATGTCATCCTCTATGTACTATAAAACTTTCTTTTCTTGAATTATTTTTGGCACCTCATATTTGGTCACTTACCTTTTTCTTTCGATCTCATGCCACGTTTGAAACGTTGAGGAACCTGCAGGCTCATGGGACCCGCATGTCATCCTCTATGTACTATAAAAGTTCATTTTCTTGGTTTTTTTCACCCTCTGATTTTTGGCAATTTCTTTTTTCTTTTGATCCCTTGCCGCCTCTCAAACGGTGATACCGCTGCTGCTAAATGGGACCCGCATGTCATCCTCTATGTACTATAAAACTTTCTTTTTTTGAATTATTTTTGGCTGCTCATATTTTTTCACTTGCCTTTTTCTTTCGATCCCCTGCCGCCTCTCAAACGGTGATACCGCTGCTGCTAAATGGGACCCGCATGTCATCCTCTATGTACTATAAAACTTTCTTTTCTTGTATTATTTTTGGCTCCTGATATTTTTTCACTTGCCTTTTTCTTTCGATCTCATGCCACGTTTGAAACGTTGAGAGACCTGCTGGCTCATGGGACCCTCATGTCATCCTCTATGTGCTATAAAAGTTTCCTTTGTTGGATTTTTTTTCACCCTCTGATTTTTGGCTTGCCTTTTTCTTTTGATCCCCTGCCCCCTTTGAAACGTTGAGTAAGGTCTGTTGGCTCAAGGGACCCGCATGTCATCCTCTATGTCCATCAACTTTCTTTTCTTGGATTTTTTTTCACCCCCTAATTACTAGCTACTTTCTTTTTCTTTTGATCTCAAGCCGCATTACAAACATTGAGACCACTCGTTGCAAAATGGGACCCACATGTCATCCTCTATGTACAATAAATCTTGGATTATTTTTGGCTCCTGATATTTGGTCACTTGCCTTTTTCTTTCGATCTCATGCCACCTTTGAAACGTTGAGTAAGCTGCTGGCTCATGGGTCCCCCATGTCATCCTCTACGAACAATAAAAGTTTCCTTTCTTGGAGTTATTTTTGACCCCTAATTTATGGCTATTTGCCTTTTTCTTTTGATCCCCTGCCCCCTTTGAAACGATGAGGACGCTGTTGGCAGGTCGGTCCCACATGTCATCCTCTATGAACAATAAAAGTTTCCTTCGGTGGATTTATTTTTGACCCCTAATTAATTTCTGGCTATTTCCTTTTTTTCTTTTGATCCCCTGCCGCCTTGGAATTGTTGAGAATGCTGCTTGCCTCATTTTTCTTTTGGTCTGTGCCGCCTTGGAAACGTTGAGACCGCTTGCTACAAAATGGGACCCGCATGTCATCCTCTATGTACAATAAAGTTTCTTTTCTTGGATTATTTTTGGCTCCCGATATTATGTCACTTGGCTTTTTCTTTCGATCTCATGCCGACTTTGAAACGTTGAGGATCTTGCTGCCTCATGGGTCCCGCATGTCATCCTCTCGGAACAATAAATGTTTTCTTTTCTTGTATTTTTTTACCAAGCTGATTTTTGGCTTTTTTTTATTTTCGATCCCTGCAGCCTTTGAAACGTTGACGACGCTGCTGGCTCATGGGTCCCCGATGTCGACCTCCCCGTACAAGAAACATGTGATATTTTATTTTGCAGACAATAAAAGTTGTATTTCTCTCTGAGCTATTGCAAACGGATAAATTAAATCTTTATATCTACATAAACAAACTTATATGTTGAATCTCCTTGTTTTTTGTTTTTGCGAAGCATAGGACTTTCCTGTTTTTTTTTGAGAAAAATTCGACCTTTCCTGTTTTGGAGTGGGCTGAAATTGTACGAGTCAAAAGGCCCGGCAGGATAGTTCCAAGGCCCAGATGTCCAGATACAGCCCAATTGAAATCTTTCTTTTCTTGGATTTTTTTTCACACCACGATTTACGGCTACTTCATTTTTCTTTCGGTCTGTGCCGCCTTGGAAGCGTTGAGACAGCTGCTATAAAATGGGACCCGCATGTCATCCTCTATGTACAATAAAGTTTCTTTTCTTGGATTATTTTTGGCTCCCGATATTATGTCACTTGCCTTTTTCTTTCAATCTCATGCCGACTTTGAAACGTTGAGGAAGGCTGCTGGCTCATGGGTCCCGCATGTCATCCTCTATGAACAATAAAAGTTTCCTTTGTTGGATTTATTTTTTCCCCTAATTTACGGCTATTTGCCTTTTTCTTTTGATCCCTGCCCCCTTTGAAACGATGACGACGAAGTGGCAAGTCGGTCCACATGTCATCCTCTATGAACAATAAAAGTTTCCTTTGATGGATTTATTTTTGACCCTAATTAATTTACTGGCTATTTCCTTTTTTTCTTTTGACCCCTGCCGCCTTGAAATAGTTGAGGATCTTGCTGCCTCATGGGTCCCGCATGTCATCCTCTCAGAAAGGTAAATGTTTCTTTTCTTGAATTTGTTTACCAACTGATTTTTGGCTTATTTTTTCTTTCGATCTCCTGCCACCTTTAAAACGTTGACGACGCTGCTGGCTCATGGGTCCCCAATGTCAGCCTCCCCATACTCGCAAATCCTCTTCTACGCAAAGGTTGTATTTCTAGATAGATAAGGTGGATTCGAATGCTGCCATGGTTCGGGCGGCTCGGGTAAGCCTTCTTGCACCTGATTAATGGAAGTAGTGTATAGCAAGGTCAAGACATGTGGCTCGGTGTAATGAATCTATTTGAATCATGTTGTGGGTTCAATCGATAGTTCTCTAACAGGTCAGCCAAAATAGAAATTAAGTTTTTTTCTAAATCGGAAATGCAAATTAAGATGAACACAAACATTAGTTATCATAATAGCTGATCATACATACATACTTGCTAAGAGCAAAAGCTTGCGAGTTTTACCACCCATACAATTAATTAGCGGTTCGAGATAAGATAACCTTATATAAGTATAACTACAAATGCATTTGCTAAGGGCTCATCGGGCAACGAGAACTAGACAACCGCGAACTTTATGACCGAGCATGTCACAGCGGCATCGAAAGATCTTGACCTTCAACTTTGATCCAATGCGAAGTTTGGCACCGTCAATGAACTTTTTCCACCTGGAAGTAACAGACAAAGCGGCCATCCGTGGGACCGACGGAGTACGCGTCCCTCCACGGTGAGACCTTCACTCTCCATGACGAGGGAAATCTTGCCCCTTCGGCCGGCATTGAGATCCTTGGCGATACTTTTAGGCAATTTCTGATTCAAAGCAAGAGATACCACCAAAAATTAGTCAATGGCACCAATGCACTGAACCATGTGAGACTTTGAGCAGAGAAGACATCAAGATAAGAGCGAGTTATCTCTGTCATATACTCACGAACATAGCCTTCAGATGCGTCCTGGTCACCACACGGGTGGCCACAGCAATGAGCTGAGACCTCGGTGATCGCGGTGGGGCGAGTGCGGGAGCACTGGGCTGGTACACGAGCTGGTGCTGATGCGGGAGACTGCGCGGGCAGGTACGATGCAACGGTGCCTCTAGAGGAACCGGTGCGTCGATGCAGGAGGCTGACTGGGCGAGTGCGGTCGCGGTGCAGCCAGAGGAACCGAGTCTTGATGCGGGAGCCTCGCTGGGCGGGTGTAGTATATGGGGCCTCTACGAGGAACCAATGCTTGATGTAGGGGACTGCTGGGTAGATGCGATGAACGGAGTGAGTACAGGAACCGGTGCTGATGCGGAGAGAGTGGGAAGCCGGTGCCGGTGCTAGTGTGGTTGCCCTTTGTGACATCCGCTCATGTTCCATCAGGGGATCTGCAGCTTTGATCATGTTAAACCCAGCAAGCTAGAACAGAGAGAATG
This sequence comes from Lolium rigidum, assembly GCF_022539505.1. Classification (NCBI taxonomy): domain Eukaryota; kingdom Viridiplantae; phylum Streptophyta; class Magnoliopsida; order Poales; family Poaceae; genus Lolium; species Lolium rigidum. Next base: position 120,669,767 of record NC_061509.1, read on the forward strand.
GTTTAGAACAACTGCTCAGAACAGTTATCAAAAGATATGAGTAGAAAAAAGTTACATATTATATATTTGGAAGTGTCTCCAACTCGTAAGCGATTACGTATATCTGCCCGTTTGAGTTTCGATCCTCGGCTCGTCGCCCTTCTTCGGACCGTAGTCAAAATCAAACTTTCTCCAATCATGTCCATACAAATATGTGATGGCACAGCGTCTTGTAGACATACACCTCATAGACCGTGTAGGTGTTCATCAATTTGCCATTGCCATGCATAGTGAAAGACCCTTCATGCGGACACATCCGGTTAATCATAGGACGAAGTTCACAAGGTACGATACTGCATGTGAAAATTGATACAAATGTAAGAAGCAGGAAGACTAAAAACAAGACTTTATTATATGCCAATTCATGCTAAACCACTGAGAATACATACCGTAACTCGTGAAGGAGCTACTAGAAAGGTAGATAGAGCCATAGGAGGTGTTATATGCGGGGTATGTACATGGGCCCGCCATATTCCCGCAAGCTCGGCATCGGGATGGTGAAGGAAACATGGGAGGTACTACGCGGTGCGTAGCGCTGAATGTAAGTGGAAGAATTAGGTTGTGTAAAGTGCATAGTTCAGAGCAATGCAAATGTTGACAAGCGAGTGCATAACACTATGTTACAAACTGAACAGTGAAAAATAGTGTATGATGAATATAAGCATGCTAATTTGGTGTTTCCGAATTCCAAAAAGCATTAGACAGAGCCGGTGATAATATCAGACATAAATCATGGCATGTATATGTGGCTTAAGAAAATATACCCGAACCCTTGGATGGTTATGGCTGGCTGGTCCTTGGACTTGAGCTTATATAAGCATCCAGAAGGTGGGGCGACGATAACTTGGTGGCAGCCTCTGCAGGATGCCTCATCGGCGAGCGGTTGCAATCCTTTTGACCAATGAAGGGTTAGCGAGTTTCGATCGCATATGAAAATTGAAGAGCAACGAGACATCGGCAGTGATATATAAAATGAATCTATGAGACAACTGATGCATATAGTGCTGGATGTAAGTGTAAGAATAGGTGTGTGTGTTTACGAACTATTTGTAAGCATTAGACAAAGCCGGCAATAAACGAGACAAAAATCAAATCATGTATGAGGATTAAGAAAATATACTCGCTTGCTGAAAAGGGTACCACCCAGTGGCCCGTGGCCTTGTGCTTGAGGAGGTTTTCAGAAGATGGTGGCGGCACCATCGTCTTCACAGCGGCCTCATCGGGATCATTTTTTATCCATTTGAGTAGAGGCACAGAAGTTTCATCCTTGCATATGAATAGCAACGAGAACTCATCATTGATATTTAATAAATCTATGAGATAGACTGATGCAAATAGTGCGGGTGTAAGTGGAAGAATAGGGTTGTGCATAGAGAACAGTTGACAACAATGCAAATGATTACAAAAGAAGCCAATGGAAATCAACAGTTTATATCCTGGATGAGACAGACTGAAAAGTGAAAAATTAGTGTATGATGATTGTAAGCAAACGCAGTGTTTCTGAACTTTTGGTAAGCATTAGACAAAGCCAACGAGTAATTAAACGAGATAATAATGAAATCATGTATGTGGATTAAGAAAATATACCAGATTCATTAAAAGGTCACCACCCAGTGGCCCATGGCCTCGTGCTTGTAGAGGTTTTCGGAAGATGGTGCGGCACCATCGTCCTCCACGGCAGCCTCATTAGCCTCATTTTGCATCCACTTGAGTAAAGGCGCAGCGATTTCAGCCTGCATAAGAATGGGAACAGATCTCAGCGAGTGATATTGAATGACTGCGAGAGCGGATCGATGCATATAGTGCTTGGATGTAAGTGGAAGGAGTATGGCCGTGTATGGACAACGGTTCACAACAATGCAAGGGTGTGTTCGGTTACGAAACAGCGTGGAATGGAATGGAATGGTTCCATTTCGAGAGGAATGGAATGGTTAAATTTTTGTTCGGTTGGGATAAATGGAGAGCAGAAGAGATCGAGGTTAAACTAACCATTTGTCTCAAAATTGTAATTAACAATTGCAAATGACATTTTAATCTCAAAGTCGTAATTAATAGCGCCTAATGGTGCTCTTTTAATCTAAAAATCGTAATTAACATCATTTTTTGTTGGGTTAGGGAACTGGAGTAGATGAACATTACTGTATGATGATTGTAAGCAAACGAATTTGGTGTTTCTAAACTTTTGGCTTCGAGATCTTATGGGTTTCAACTCTAGCCTACCCCAACTTGTTTGGGACTAAAAGGCTTGGTTGTTGTTGTTGTTGTTGTAAACTTTTGGCAAGCATAGAAAAAACCGACAATAAACAGAGAAAAATCAAGGCATGTTTTGTGGATTAAGAAAATATACCATATTCATTAAAAGATCACCACCCGGTGGCGCGTGGCCTTGTGCTTGTAGAGGCATTTAGAAGATGGGGCGGCATCAACATGCGCAGCTCGATCGGCCGCGGTTTTGATCTTCCTTTTGAGTAAAGGCCCTAAAGTTTCGGTATGCATATAAATAGCAAAACAAAAGGCAGACCTCGGCGGTGATATTGAATTACTTGTATGAGATAGGCTGATGCATATAGTGGATGCTCTTAGCCTTTTGCAGGCGTGAACACTAGCTATGGACGGACAAAAAACTAGTTAACTCAGCTTTGTCTAGATATGAATGTACTACCACCATCCAAAAGCTTAAGCCTTATTTATTTTTGAGAAATCAAAACAAGCAAAGTTTGACCAAAATTTTAGAACATTCTATCAACAAATATAATACTGTGTAGATACTGTAGGAAAATATATTTTATTATCTATTTAATGATATTAATTTTGTATTTTGCATGTTACTGATTTTTGGTAAAAGCTTAGTCAAACATGGTATAGTTTCACTTTCTAAAAATAATATAAGCCCAAAGCTTTGGGATGGAGGCAGTAGTATCTAGAGCTAAAACACATCTAGATACATCCGTATCTACAGATAGTTGAGTCAATTAATTTGGATGTGAGGGAGTATCGGATTCGAGACTACATCATGGTAAGTTGGTTAAAAAATTACCCACAGGTGGTCCACTGCTCGAGCTCGGCGGTGGCATTTCGCTTCTTGTGCTGCGGATCGGGCCATGCTCCTGCGGCGGGTTGGGCGCTATTCTCGTTCCCCATAGCCTCGGCACGGAACTCGGAGGTACCAACTGATACGAGAGAATATAGAGCATGGTGTCACGGAGGATTTACGCACAAACAGGTGAAGACATGTGCTACTTTAAGCATATTCCGAACGAGGAACAGATTGAGGATGCGGAGAGACACTTAAAAGGTAAAGAGTGGATAAGCAAACGGAGTACACGCTCGCGGGGCTGGGGACGCAGCTCGAGGCTCGGCCAGCTGCCCACATGCGTGGTGGCCTTACGCTCCATTGCCCCCACGCCGAGGTCTTACCTTTCTGTACAAGGCGACAAAAGATACGGTGAGGATCGGCGAAACTACAAAGGTTGCAAATGTCGACAAATAAAGGAAGAACACCCCAATCCAAGCAAAGGTAGCCCCCGCCCCCACCCCCATCAATCACTCCCAGCTCGAGGGTGACCAGAAAGACGCCCCTTCGCCCAGAATAGGAAAGAGATGCGCAAGATATCGAGGAGAGGAAAAAAGAACCGATCTCGAGAAAGGAAAGAACATTACTAGTCCTACCTAATCCGCTTGGTCTAGATGCAGCTTGCCCCTCCAAGCTGGATGCACGGACGGTGGAGGCGAAAGGAGGGATCGAGCTAGCGGCTTGCATCCGTCGGCAATCGGCACTCGATCGGGAGAGAAGGGTGCTACATAAAGGGAGGGGTAACATATTTTATTACACGGTGAACTTCTCGATGTGACTAGTCATTACATGTCTCACTGAAACTAGGGCCCATAGCGTGGCACCCCAAATTCACTTGAAGCTGCCGGCGGGACGCATTGGCGCGTCAAGAAACCCCGAATTGTAGCGGGGAAATGAAACATTTCACAAAAATTCGAAATTCAAGCACACGCCACGCGCCAAGCACGCGGCTGTTCCTTCCTCTTCCTCGGTTCCTCCTCCCCTATCCAGAAAAAACCCCAAATCCCAAGCTCAAACCAAAAAAAAAAAAATCCCCTGGCCGCCATGCATGTCCTCGTTAACCCGGCTGGAGATCGTTCCGGACGATGCGGACCCCCACTCACGAGATCCAGAATTCCGTCCACCTCGAGGCACTGCGTGCTTGTCTCGCGGCCGGCGGCTTGAGGGTCGCTGAAGAGGAAGTTCCGCCGGAAAGTGCTCATGGCAACCGTGCAAGCTCACCGGCGTGCTTGCATCCCGAGAGGAACTGGTCAAAGCTTTGCTGTTCGCCACACATAAAAATTGCAGGCCAAGATCTGGTCAAAGCTTCGTCGATGGCTTGCCGCGAGAGTCTTGGAGTCCGGAGTCAATAAACTAGCTGCTCGAGGAGCTAGGCGGTTTACACGGATTCATATTAACTGACTCAAGTTTGTTAGTCTAGTTAACAAATGCATCTAGATACATCCATATCTAGACAGAATTGAGTCAATTAATATGAATCAGAGGAGTACCTGAAAGTGTTTCATGCTACCAACTAATGCGCTGGCAAGAATCGCTGTAGAAGTAATTGTGCTACTACTCATACGATGAACTGATTGTGTGGGTGTCGAATTTTGCAACGCGATCATCCACTGAATGCTTAATCTAGCGCCAAAGGCGTACAAATCATAACATACTACAGCACCAGAACATAAGAGTACGAATCATAAAGTAGCTCAACATTTTGCATCAGGGCTGGGTGGTCCTGAGACTACCGGGACGCCCCTGATGATCTCCGGGTGTGCATCCTCTTCAACGCAAAGCTGTGTACTCGGTCCACGGCCTCCTTCTGTAGGCTGGATAATCTCGGGTGCAGGACCTTCGTCTATGAGAGGCTCGTCATCAGTACCATCCACGAGTGCATCGGGGCTGGCTGGTCTTGAGACTACCCGGACGCCCCGATGATCTCCGGGCGTGCATCCACTTCAACGCAAAGCTGTGTACTCGGTCCACGGCCTCCTTCGTAGGCTGGATAATCTCGGGTGCGGGACCTTCGTCTATGAAAGGCTCGTCATCGGTACCATCCACGGGTGCATCAAGCTGAGATTCATCTTCAAATCTCCCATCAAACGAGAGACCTCTTCAACTCTATGCTTACGCAATTAGTACATCAACCGATTAGACAAACATCTAAGGGATGCAACCTCGAACAAATGCCGTTTTACATATTTACCTTCTCATATGGCACAGCACATGTCCCAGAGCTGAAACCCGTTTCCTGAAGCAAGCGCTTTTTCTCTCCTTCCCGTCCATCCATCTGCAACAAGTTAAATTTGAGTACAGAACCTTGCACAGCAATGCAAACTATTGATTGAAACAGTGGCAGCATCAATATAAATAATTAACTACATATGCCGACACACATACGGTGTGAGCAAGATGCTGCTTCTCTGCTAAAGGATCATTATATGGTTCACCATGCTAAACCCGCCTAACATATGTGCGGTCCATCCCAAAAATGTGTAAATGATCTGCCACTACAGGGTGAGGCCTCTTCTCACCATTCATACATGTGCAGCGCGGGCAATACACGTCCAAGTTGTGACCTTCATGAGCTCTAATAAACCCCATAAAGGGTTGAACACCATTTATATATGAAGGGGAACATAAGTGTCCATGCAGTATCCAAGTTACGTCCATCTCGTTTAATTATGAGATACGGTGGTTGGTGATTAATTTAAGGCGAAGTAGGAAATGTATATCAATCGAGTACAAAACTATACTACATGATTATGCATTTCAGCAATCATGTCGAGTACAAAACAAAAAATGCCCATCGACATTTTAGCAAACCAGATCGTGTACAAAACTCTGCCATGGCATTTCAGCAAATTAACGGATCGAGTGCAGAACTGACTCTATATGCCCACGCAAATGAACAAATTGATCGATGACAAATCGAGCGGAAAACTATAAAGTGCCAATTAGTTCGAGCATACTTGACGAATTTTTTTAGCAGCATCAAGAAAATATAAATCGTTAGGCCGTCTTGCCCGATACATGATTGAGCTAGAGATAGCAGCCCTACCGTGGATCAACTTGACCGCCGGTGCGTCTCGAGAAGAACGACGGGGAGGGGAAGCTTCTTCTTCGCACGGACGGGACGGGGAGGGAAGCTCTTCGCACGGACGGGGATAAGTTGTGTAGGGGTGGGTGGGGGGTCATGCGGCCGGGCCGCCGGGGTGATAATTAAATGGCGTTTAATGGAGTTGCGTGTGTAATTTGTCGTGCACAAGGTTGAGGAATAGGCGGTTCCCTTTGCCGCGCGCACAATTCAAACTATCCCGCCCATGTAGTTGAAATTCGCCATATTTTCGTTAAATCGACATAAAGTCATGTGAGTGGGGGAAAATTAGCAAAGTTGCTTGAAAAATAGTAAAACTCTGGAATTATCCTTTAAATATGTTCTACTTCGTGTGGAAATCGGGGTGTGGAAGCATGTTGAGCTGTTTTATTTGTACTTTCTTCATTAAAACTCCCATTTTATGCACTTTGGATGGAAAGAAATCATTTGTACATAAATTTTGACAACGCCATTTGCAAACACTAATTGTTTTACATGCCAAGATGCACCCATCCACCAAATATATATGGGGCAAAAGTTTATCACAATCTAGCGAGATATGCACAATTAGTGAGGGACCCCTTTTGATTTTGTGCAATTTCCACTAATTAGGTAGAGAGAAGGGGTTAATTAATTAGGCCATGTTAGGGGTTATGTGTTTTAGATTAGGTTGTGTGGATTCAAATACAACTTCTTTATTTGTGTGCTATGATTAATCAAAACTAGATTGATCGATTGCGCACACATTATTAGAGGCGCATGCCTTTGCGCACAAAGTGCATGTGTGTGTTGTTGGCCACCAATTAACGAGAGAGAGAGAGAGAGAGAGAGAGAGAGAGGTAGAGAGAGATCTACATACGAGAGAGCGATTGAAATCCCCAAATTAAACACATATATATACATGCATGGCACATTTAATTTAATTAGAGGACCGCGAGCTAAGGCACCACTGGCCTGCTTGATGCACAATTAAGTGTCATTGGCCTATATATATATAGGGTTTAATTAGGGTTTAGGGTTTAGGGTTAGGAGGTTAGGGTTTAGGGTCTAGGGTCTAGGGTTTAATGTTTATGGTGTTTAGGGGTTTAGGGATTAGGGATTAGGGTTTATTTAGGGTTTAAGGTTTATGGATCATCGATCGAGTGCGCACACACACATTATTAGAGGCACACGCGCCTTTGCGCATAAAGTGCATGTGTATATGTGTGTGTTTTTTTGGGCAACAACGATATATAGATGATCGAGAGAGAGAGAGAGATTGAAATTCCCAAGAATATGTTCAAATATATATTAAAATATATGCACTAATGCATGCATGGTAGGCCATGCATGCACACTAATTATATATATATTATGAGGAAACTTAATCAAATGTGTTTTCATTCGAGAGAACTTGTCAAAATTCAAGTTAATTAATTTATCATCGATAATTATATAATTAATTAATGAATCTCAGGGAGATGTTATACAACATATGATCGATATAGGCCATGTCGTATATATTAATTGGTGTTAATCTACCGTTTAATTTGCTAGCTAGCTGCTATATATATAGATCGAGCATGTTTTTATTAGATCGGGTTATAGCTAGCTAGTATAGTTTAGGGTTATGTGTTTTAATGAACTAGGGTTTGATTAGCTAGGGGTTAGTTATATATATGGTTTAGGGTTAATGCATGGCACATTTAATTTAACTAGAGGACCGCGAGCTAGGCACCCTGGCCTGCTTGATGCACAATTAAGTGTCGTTGGCCTATATATAGGGTTTAATTAGGGTTTAGGGTTAGCTAGGGTTTAGGGTTTAGGGTTTAGTGTTTAGGGTGTTTAGCTAGCTAGGGTCTAGGGTTTAGTTTAGGGTGTTTAGGGTCTAGGGTTTAGGGTTTAATTAATTAGTGTTTAGGGTGTTTAGGGTTTAGGGTTTAGGGTTTAGTGTTTACGGTGTTTAGGGTCTAGGATTTAGGGTTTAGTGTTTAGGGTGTTTAGGGTCTAGGGTTTAGTGTTTAGGGTGTTTAGGGTTTAGGGAGTTTTAGGGTTGTTTAAGGTTATTTAGGGATCATCGATCGAGTGCGCACACACATTATTAGAGGCACCCCGCGCCTTTGCGCATAAAGTGCATGCGTATATATGTATGTGTGTGTTTTTTGCCACCAACAACGATATATAGATGATCGAGAGAGAGAGATTGAAATCCCCTAGAATATGTTCAAATATATATTAAAATTGATATAGGCCATGTATATTTTAATTGGTGTTAATCTACGGTTTGCTAGCTAGCTAGCTGCTATATATATATAGAGCATGTTTTTATTAGATCGGGTTATAGCTAGCTAGTACAGTTTAGGGTTATGTGTTTTAATTAAGTAGGGTTGATTATCTAGGGTTAGTTACATATATATGGTTTAGGGTTAATGCGCGCATGGCACATTTAATTTAATTAGAGGACCGCGAGGCACCCCTGGCCTGCTCGATGCACAATTAAGTGTCGTTGGCCTATACATAGGGTTTAATTAGGGTTTTAGGGTTAGCTAGGGTTTAGGGTTAGGGTTAGGGTTAGGGTTTAGGGTCTAGGGTTTAGGGTCTAGGGTTTAGGGTTTAGGGTTAGCTAGGGTTTAGGGTTAGGGTTAGGGTTAGGGTTAGGGTTAGGGCTAGGGTTTAGGGTTTAGGGTTTAGTGTTTAGGGTGTTTAGGGTTTAGGGATTATGGATTAGGGATTATTAGGGATTAGGGATTTAAGGTTTTAGGGGTTGTTTAAGGTTTAGGGATCATCGATCGAGTGCGCACACACATTATTAGAGGCACCGCGCGCGCCTTTAATTACGCATAAAGTGCATGCGTATATATGTGTGTTTTTGGGCCACCAATAACGATATATAGATGATCGAGAGAGAGAGATCGAGATTGAAATCCCCAAGAATATATATGTTCAAATATACATTAAAATATATGCACGAATGCATTGTAGGCCATGCATGCACACTAATTATATATATATTATGAGGCAACTTAATCAAATGTGTTTTCATTCGAGAGAACTTGTCAAAATTCAAGTTAATTAATTTATCACGATAATTATATAATTAATTAATGAATCTCAGGGATATGTTATACAACATGATCGATATAGGCCATGTATATTTTAATTGGTGTTAATCTACGGTTTGCTAGCTAGCTTCTACATATAGAGCATGTTTTTATTAGATCGGGTTATAGCTAGCTAGTATAGTTTAGGGTTATGTGTTTTAATTAAGTAGGGTTGATTAGCTAGCTAGGGTTAGTTACATATATATGGTTTAGGGTTAATGCATGGCACATTTAATTTAATTAGAGGACCGCGAGGCACCCCCGGCCTGCTCGATGCACAATTAAGTGTCGTTGGCCTATACATAGGGTTTAATTAGGGTTTTAGGGTTAGCTAGGGTTTAGGGTTAGGGTTAGGGTTAGGGTTAGGGTTTAGGGTCTAGGGTTTAGGGTCTAGGGTTTAGGGTTTAGGGTTAGCTAGGGTTTAGGGTTAGGGTTAGGGTTAGGGTTAGGGTTAGGGTTGGGGTTAGGGTTAGGGTTAGGGTTAGGGTTTAGGGTTTAGGGTTTAGTGTTTAGGGTGTTTAGGGTTTAGGGATTAGGGATTAGGGACTATTAGGGATTATGGATTTAAGGTTTTAGGGGTTGTTTAAGGTTTAGGGATCATCGATCGAGTGCGCACACACATTATTAGAGGCACCCGCGCGCGCCTTTACGCATAAAGTGCATGCGTATATATGTGTGTTTTTTGGGCCACCAACGATATATAGATGATCGAGAGAGAGATCGAGATTGAAATCCCCAAGAATATATATGTTCAAATATACATTAAAATATATGCACGAATGCATTGTAGGCCATGCATGCACACTAATTATATATATATTATGAGGCAACTTAATCAAATGTGTTTTCATTCGAGAGAACTTGTCAAAATTCAAGTTAATTAATTTATCACGATAATTATATAATTAATTAATGAATCTCGGGGATATGTTATACAACATGATCGATATAGGCCATGTATATTTTAATTGGTGTTAATCTACGGTTTGCTAGCTATCTGTTATATATAGAGCATGTTTTTATTAGATCGGGTTATATCTAGTATAGTTTAGGGTTATGTGTTTTAATTAAGTAGGGTTGATTAGCTAGGGTTAGTTACATATATATGGTTTAGGGTTAATGCATGGCGCATTTAATTAATTTAATTAGAGGACCGCGAGGCACCCTGGGCTGCTCGATGCACAATTAAGTGTCGTTGGCCTATACATAGGGTTTAATTAGGGTTTAGGGTTAGCTAGGGCGGAGGGTTAGGGTTAGGGTTAGGGTTTAGGGTCTAGGGTATAGGGTTTAGTGTTTAGGGTGTTTAGGGTTTAAGGTTTAGGGATTAGGGATTTAGGGTTTTAGGGTTGTTTAAGGTTTAGGGATCATCGATCGAGTGCGCACACACATTATTAGATCGAGGCACCCGCGCCTTTACGCATAAAGTGCATGCGTATATATGTGTGTTTTTTGGGCCACCAACGATATATAGATGATCGAGAGAGAGATTGAAATCCCCAAGAATATGTTCAAATATACAATAAAATATATGCACGAATGCATTGTAGGCCATGCATGCACACTAATTATATATATATTATGAGGCAACTTAATCAAATGTGTTTTCATTCGAGAGAACTTGTCAAAATTCAAGTTAATTAATTTATCACGATAATTATATAATTAATTAATGAATCTCGGGGATATGTTATACAACATGATCGATATAGGCCATGTATATTTTAATTGGTGTTAATCTACGGTTTGCTAGCTAGCTGCTACATATAGAGCATGTTTTTATTAGATCGGGTTATAGCTAGCTAGTATAGTTTAGGGTTATGTGTTTTAATTAAGTAGGGTTGATTAGCTAGCTAGGGTTAGTTACATATATATGGTTTAGGGTTAATGCATGGCACATTTAATTTAATTAGAGGACCGCGAGGCACCCCCTCGCCTGCTCGATGCACAATTAAGTGTCGTTGGCCTATACATAGGGTTTAATTAGGGTTTTAGGGTTAGCTAGGGTTTAGGGTTAGGGTTAGGGTTAGGGTTAGGGTTTAGGGTCTAGGGTTTAGGGTCTAGGGTTTAGGGTTTAGGGTTAGCTAGGGTTTAGGGTTAGGGTTAGGGTTAGGGGTAGGGTTAGGGTTAGGGTTAGGGTTAGGGTTAGGGTTAGGGTTGGGGTTAGGGTTAGGGTTAGGGTTAGGGTTAGGGTTTAGGGTTTAGGGTTTAGCGTTTAGGGTGTTTAGGGTTTAGGGATTAGGGATTAGGGACTATTAGGGATTAGGGATTTAAGGTTTTAGGGGTTGTTTAAGGTTTAGGGATCATCGATCGAGTGCGCACACACATTATTAGAGGCACTCGCGCGCGCCTTTACGCATAAAGTGCATGCGTATATATGTGTGTTTTTTGGGCCACCAACGATATATAGATGATCGAGAGAGAGAGATCGAGATTGAAATCCCCAAGAATATATATGTTCATATATACATTAAAATATATGCACGAATGCATTGTAGGCCATGCATGCACACTAATTATATATATATTATGAGGCAACTTAATCAAATGTGTTTTCATTCGAGAGAACTTGTCAAAATTCAAGTTAAATAATTTATCACGATAATTATATAATTAATTAATGAATCTCGGGGATATGTTATACAACATGATCGATATAGGCCATGTATATTTTAATTGGTGTTAATCTACGGTTTGCTAGCTAGCTGTTATATATAGAGCATGTTTTTATTAGATCGGGTTATATCTAGTATAGTTTAGGGTTATGTGTTTTAATTAAGTAGGGTTGATTAGCTAGGGTTAGTTACATATATATGGTTTAGGGTTAATGCATGGCGCATTTAATTAATTTAATTAGAGGACCGCGAGGCACCCCCGGGCTGCTCGATGCACAATTAAGTGTCGTTGGCCTATACATAGGGTTTAATTAGGGTTTAGGGTTAGCTAGGGCAGAGGGTTAGGGTTAGGGTTAGGGTTTAGGGTCTAGGGTATAGGGTTTAGTGTTTAGGGTGTTTAGGGTTTAGGGTTTAGGGATTAGGGATTTAGTGTTTTAGGGTTGTTTAAGGTTTAGGGATCATCGATCGAGTGCGCACACACATTATTAGATCGAGGCACCCGCGCCTTTACGCATAAAGTGCATGCGTATATATGTGTGTTTTTTGGGCCACCAACGATATATAGATGATCGAGAGAGAGATTGAAATCCCCAAGAATATGTTCAAATATACAATAAAATATATGCACGAATGCATTGTAGGCCATGCATGCACACTAATTATATATATATTATGAGGCAACTTAATCAAATGTGTTTTCATTCGAGAGAACTTGTCAAAATTCAAGTTAATTAATTTATCACGATAATTATATAATTAATTAATGAATCTCGGGGATATGTTATACAACATGATCGATATAGGCCATGTATATTTTAATTGGTGTTAATCTACGGTTTGCTAGCTAGCTGCTATATATAGAGCATGTTTTTATTAGATCGGGTTATAGCTAGCTAGTATAGTTTAGGGTTATGTGTTTTAATTAAGTAGGGTTGATTAGCTAGGGTTAGTTACATATATATGGTTTAGGGTTAATGCATGGCGCATTTAATTAATTTAATTAGAGGACCGCGAGAGGCACCCCTGGCCTGCTCGATGCACAATTAAGTGTCGTTGGCCTATACATAGGGTTTAATTAGGGTTTAGGGTTAGCTAGGGTTTAGGGTTAGGGTTAGGGTTAGGGTCTAGGTCGGGTTTAGGGTTTAGTGTTTAGGGTGTTTAGGTTTAGGGATTAGGGATTAGAGATTTAAGGTTTTAGGGTTGTTTAAGGTTTAGGGATCATCGATCGAGTGCGCACACACATTATTAGATCGAGGCACCCGCGCCTTTACGCATAAAGTGCATGCGTATATATGTGTGTTTTTGGGCCACCAACGATATATAGATGATCGAGAGAGAGATTGAAATCCCCAAGAATATGTTCAAATATACATTAAAATATATGCACGAATGCATTGTAGGCCATGCATGCACACTAATTATATATATATATTATGAGGCAACTTAATCAAATGTGTTTTCATTCGAGAGAACTTGTCAAAATTCAAGTTAATTAATTTATCACGATAATTATATAATTAAATAATGAATCCGAGGGATATGTTATACAACATGATCGATATAGGCCATGTATATTTTAATTGGTGTTAATCTACGGTTTGCTAGCTAGCTGCTATATATAGAGCATGTTTTTATTAGATCGGGTTATAGCTAGCTAGTATAGTTTAGGGTTATGTGTTTTAATTAAGTAGGGTTGATTAGCTAGGGTTAGTTACATATATATGGTTTAGGGTTAATGCATGGCACATTTAATTTAATTAGAGGACCGCAGAGGCACCCCGGCCTCGCTTCGATGCACAATTAAGTGTCGTTGGCCTATACATAGGGTTTAATTAGGGTTTAGGGTTAGCTAGGGTTTAGGGTTAGGGTTAGGGTTAGGGTCTAGGCGGGTTTAGGGTTTAGTGTTTAGGGTGTTTAGGTTTAGGGATTAGGGATTATATATTTAAGGTTTTAGGGTTGTTTAAGGTTTAGGGATCATCGATCGAGTGCGCACACACATTATTAGAGGCACCCGCGCCTTTACGCATAAATTGCATGCATATATATGTGTGTTTTTTGGCCACCAACGATATATAGATGATCGAGAGAGAGAGATTGAAATCCCCAAGAATATGTTCAAATATACATTAAAACATATGCACGAATGCATGGTAGGACATGCATGCACACTAATTATATATATATATTATGAGGCAACTTAATCAAATGTGTTTTCATTCGAGAGAACTTGTCAAAATTAGAGTTAATTAATTTATCACGATAATTATATAATTAATTAATGAATCTCGGGGATATGTTATACAACATGATCGATATAGGCCATGTATATATTAATTGGTGTTAATCTAAGGTTTGCTAGCTAGCTGCTATATATAGAGCATGTTTTTATTAGATCGGGTTATAGCTAGTATACTTTAGGGTTATGTGTTTTCATTAAGTAGGGTTGATTAGCTATGGTTAGTTACATATATATGGTTTAGGGTTAATGCATGGCACATTTAATTTAATTAGAGGACCGCGAGGCACCCCCGGCTTGCTTGATGCACAATTAAGTGTCGTTGGCCTATATATAGGGTTTAATTAGGGTTTAGGGTTAGGGTTAGGGTTTAGGGTATAGGGTTTAGTGTTTAGGGTGTTTAGGGTTTAGGGATTAGGGATTAGGGTTTCGGGGTTGTATAAGGTTTAGGGATCATCGATCGAGTGCGCACACACATTATTAGAGGCACCCGCGCCTTTGCGCATAAAGTGCATGCGTATAGTTTAGGGTTATTTGTTTTAATTAAGTAGGGTTTGATCAGCTAGGGTTAGTTACATATATATGGTTTAGGGTTAATGCATGGCACATTACATATAGTTTAAATCTCAAGAATGTTTATACATGATAGGCCATATGTGCAAAGGAATTTTTTTCCCGTGAACTTGTCAAAATTCAAGTTTATCGGTGCCAATGGAAACTAGTCCAAAAAATTACATAGAGGACCAAAAGTACTAGACAATAACTAATAGAACCTGCAACTTTACAAAAAGGACCCCAAAACATATAGAAGAAAATCAATCGAGTCCTTCTCGACCGCACATCAGATCTCTGCTCCGCATCCTTTCAAGCAACTCCGTCGCCGGGGACGCACCACTTGGGACGGTGTCGCCGGTAGTCGCCAGGACGAAGGAGAAGAAGGGCCTCAAGCAACGGCATATTGGCTCTGAGAAGGGCCGCTGAAAGGCCAAGATGTGCACGGGCAAGACGGATGACGCCGTCGTATGCCCCGAGCTTGTGAACTTTAGCAGCTTGACTTCCCCATTGGCCGGATCCGAAGCACCGACCAAAGCAAGCCTCACCGTTAGCGCCATCACATTGATGGCACCGGATCGGGGTTTGGCCGGCAAGATCCGCCGGATTCACCACAGGCCGGATCCGAAGCCGATGACGAGATCCCCGACTCCATTGCGCCATTCTCGCTCATGGGAAACACTCGGATCTAAGCTTACAACAACACTAACTCCCTCGGATCCAAATTAGCTGACTCAACTTTGCTTATCTAAATATGGATGTATCCACACATGTTTTTACTCTAGATACATACACGTCTAAGGAAAGTTGAATCAATTAATTTAGTTCGGAGGGTGTACAATATACAGAGAGAAGTCGGCCTCGTCTCCGGCCGGCGAGGCCGCCGGAGAGAAGGGGGAGAGGAGCCGGGGAGTGGGAAAGACTCGAGAGAGAAAGAGAAGAGGAAGAAATGAGAGCTCCCTGGGGAAGAACATTATTTTTGTCGTTCGCTCGTAGCTTGAAACTGAAAATTTCGGCCGCGCGCCAAATCATCCCGCCGCATCCATTCGAAAATCCCGTGACCAGTTTTACCCTTTTAACCCTGGTCCGGAAGCTA
The DNA here is from genome assembly GCF_022539505.1 of Lolium rigidum. Taxonomy (NCBI): domain Eukaryota; kingdom Viridiplantae; phylum Streptophyta; class Magnoliopsida; order Poales; family Poaceae; genus Lolium; species Lolium rigidum. Next base: position 120,685,537 of record NC_061509.1, read on the forward strand.
CAACCCACCGACCATGGAGGGCTCATTCGGTAACAATGAAATATCTTGCCTAGATCCCGAACCCTCCCCACAGGCCCACACCCACCCACCAACCATTCGCCCCATTAGCTCAAAAATACTCTCACACGCCAAAGCTCGACTCTCTACGGTACTAGATCCGCTTCGCCGCCGGCATACTCCTCCACGGCGTAGCCTTGATCGTGTTGGCTGTCCACCCACCTGATCCGCTCCCCGCCGCCCTCGTCACCGACGGATCCGCTTCACCGCCGACCTCGCCACCGACGGATCTGCTTCACCGCCGACCTCGCCACCGACGGATCTGCTTCACCGCCGACCTCGCCACCGACTACCTCGGCGCAGCGGCTGTATCAACTTCACCGAATCCCTTGCCAGCCAACCAGATCTGCTTCACTAACGCCCGCTTCTACTGAAACAGGGTCGATTCATCGTCTCCCGCGTTCGCCGCCGCTGGAATGCAAGTTGCCGCCCCGTCCACCCCGCCGCAGCCTTGGTTAGTACGCTGGCCCGTTAGATCGCGGTGTTTCTTTAGCCATGTTTTGTGTAGTTATTTGCGGATCTCATATGCCGTTAACTTTCTTGATGTGTTGCTTCGCATGAAGTTTGTTTAAATATTGTACGAGTACAAAAGCATTATCCGGTCGCTACCATCCTGTTCATTCTATCGACACCTGTGTGCATCCACATATTTATAGCCTTATACCCATTCATTTGCTGCCAACTGTTTTTGTACTCGCATGCTATTGTCGCACTCGCTTTTATAGTCATGCTATGGGCATTTCCAATCCGCTTGTTCTTATACCACGTCATTAGCTCACCGCTAGCTGCTAGCTGTTTTCTCGTGTCTGCTATTCTCACACTGCTTTTATAATCATGCTATGTGCATTTCCAATCTGCTTTCTATTATACCTCGTCTTTAGCTTATATAGTTATTGTTGCGTGCATGTCTGGTCTTTGTATTATCATAGACTGACTTGTCAATGTTATTTTTCCTAGGGATTGATCATGCGAACCACTTATTAGAACATCCAACATTAACAGCGGGGACGCTAGGGAAGGTTGGAATCTGAGTTCTTGGTTGGTAATTTTGGCAGTTTACTTCCGTTATTATCTATAACCTATATGCATTGTTCCTTATGCAAGAGATTAACACTTGGAACCCTGCCATAGCAATGCCATTCATGCTTTACTATGTTTCTGCCTATTTGATATGCTTGTCTTGGAGAAACTGCGAAGGTGATTTGAACCCGACATTTGGTCATTCTTAATGCCAGTTTACTTTATGTGGAAAACCTTGGCATTACCCTACTCTAAATCTGAATGTCTGAAATCCGTATCTCATGCAAAGCAACATCTAGTTGGTTTTAATCGATATCTGGTAAATATTGGCTTATTCATTTGGCAGCTCAAGTTTTTTGTTATTTGAAACCAGCTGACTTGGTCTTAAATGTGATATCTAAACACAGATTAAGGACAATGGAGCAGGAGGATTAGCATTTCACTTGATGGCTGAACCTAAAATGACAGGCATGTTGACCACGACTAGTGCACGCAAGAGAAGGACCTGCAGAGAGCCAGTATGTGCTTAGTACATGCATCTTATCTTATCTTGTGCTTATTTCTGCTACATGCTGTTATCTGATCTCTACATTGCGTAATACATGTTTGAATAGTTAATTGTTGTAACTATGTTTGCAATGTTACCGAATGCAGCTTTAATGAAGCAGTCATCATTAGAAGATAGTCGCCAAAAAAGGATCTGTAGCGACCCCGTGCAACATTATGATGTAAGTTTGTGCTTAGTACAAGTTCCATACATTGTCTTATTTATGCAACTTGTTATTATCTTATATCTACATTGCATAATAAATGTTTGCATAGTTCATCGTTTAACTCTTTTTGCATTATTATCGGAATGCGGTTGTGATGAAGCAATCTTCATTAGAAGTGAGGCCCACAAAAACTTCGATATTTCTTCGATGCATCTTCTCATAGCCGTCAACCTAGACCATTGCTTTCATCAAACAAGTAAATATCTCAAGGATGTACTTTATAAAAGACATGGTATTGCTCGCTTTAAGATCTCGTAGCTGATATGTTGACAAAGAGTACACAAGATTCAATCAAGGCGATTGCCAAATGTCAACGTGTTATTGATGATGCTAATAGAAGTCCTCAATGATTCTATGTAATTTTTTTATTTGGGCACATGAATTGCCTTGTAATTTTCCTACTTGTTTTATTTGTGTATGTAATTGTGTGTATCATTGATATCGGATTTTAGGCTCATGAAATTTAATGCATGTTGACTAGTCAAACAAGTAGGGCACTACAACAGATTGGGCCGGCCCACTTACGGTAGTGTGGGACCCACTTTCATTTTGGGCCGGCCCACTTCTTTAGTAGGCCGGCCCGGTTACACGATAGTGGGATCCACATGCTTATTGGGCCGGCCCACTATCTTGTTGGGCCAGCCCATTTGCTATATGGTGGTCCCACATGGTAAATGGGCCGGCCCTTTAACGAGAAGGTGGGACCCACATGTGTTTTTGGCCCGGCCCACTATCTTGTTGGGCCGGCCCACTTGCTATATGGTGGACCCCACATACTAAATGGGCCGGCCCTTTAACAGGAAGGTGGGACCCACATGTGTTTTTGGCCCGGCCCACTTGCTATATGGTGGACCCCACATACTAAATGGGCCGGCCTTTTAACAGGAAGGTGGGACCCACCTGTGCTTTTGGCCCGGCCCACTATCTTGTTGGGCCGGCCCACTTGCTATATGGTGGACCCCACACACCAAATGGGCCGGCCCTTTAACAGGAAAGTGGGACCCACCTGTGTTTTTGGCCCGGCCCACTATCTTGTTGGGCCGGCCCACTTGCTATATGGTGGACCCCACATACTAAATGGGCCGACCCTTTAACCGGAAAGTGGGACCCACCTGTGTTTTTGGCCCGGCCCACTTGCTACACGGTGGACCCCACACACTAAATGGGCCGGCCCTTTAACGGAAAGGGGGACCCACCTGTGTTTCGGCCCGGCCCACTTGCTTCTTGGGCCGGCCCGATAGTTGTAAGGTGGACCCCACATGTTAAATGGGCCGGCCCATTTAAGTTTTGACCAGTCAACCTTAGAGGTTAGGCCCGGCCCACGTAACTAATGGACCAGCCCAGCTATATAGTTGACCGGTCAAACTATGTTAGCTGGCCCGGCCCGCTTAAGACGTGGCAGGCCTCGTGTGGGCCTACCATCTACCACGGGGTTTCAGCCGGTTAACGCCGTTAACTGCCAGTTAACGGCGTACGCCACGTGTCAGTTTGCATGACGTCAGCAGTCAACGGGCTCCCGGAAACACTTGCGCAACGGTCCGATTTTCCGTGGCGGAAGGGCGCCCAAGCGCGACGGACCAAAAAAAACGTCGTTGGACTTTGCCTGACGCAGTTTCCACAACAGAACCCATATCGTCGGGTTAGGCCCATGGGCGACGAAAAATACCCCTTAGCGGACGATTTTGAGACGTTGTCTATCAGAACTTTTCTTGTAGTGTATGGGTCCATAGCAGTAGCTAGATGGTCGTCTTCTCCTCATTGTGCTATCATGTTAGATCTTGTGAGCTGCCTATCATGATCAAGATCATATATTTGTAATGCTACATGTTGTGTTTGTTGGGATCCGATGAATATTGAATACTATGTCAAGTTGATTATCAATCTATCATATATGTTGTTTATGTTCTTGCATGCTCTCCGTTGCTAGTAGAGGCTCTGGCCAAGTTGATACTTGTAACTCCAAGAGGGAGTATTTATGCTCGATAGTGGGTTCATGCCTCCATTGAATGCGGGACGAGTGACAGAAAGTTCTAAGGTTGTGGATGTGATGTTGCCACTAGGGATAAAACATCGATGCTTTGTCTAAGGATATTTGTGTTGATTACATTACGCACCATACTTAATGCAATTGTCTGTTGTTTACAACTTAATACCGGAAGGGGTTCGGATGATAACCTGAAAGTGGACTTTTTAGGCATAGATGCATGCTTGGATAGCGGTCTATGTACTTTGTCGTAATGCCCTGATTAAATCTCATAGTACTCATCATGATATATGTATGTGCATTGTTATGCCTTCTTTATTTGTCAATTGCCCAACTGTAATTTGTTCACCCAACATGCTATTTATCTTATGGGAGAGACACCACTAGTGAACCGTGGACCCCGGTCCATTCTTTACATCCGAAATACAATCTATCGCAATTGTTCTTTACTATTCTTCGCAAACAATCATCATCTTCCACACAATACGTTTAATCCTTTGTTACAGCAAGCCGGTGAGATTGACAACCTCACTGTTACGTTGGGGCAAAGTACTTTGATTGTGTTGTGCAGGTTCCACGTTGGCGCCGGAATCCCTGGTGTTGCGCCGCACTACACTTTGCCGCCATCAACCTTCAACGTGCTTCTTGGCTCCTCCTGGTTCGATAAACCTTGGTTTCTTTCTGAGGGAAAACTTGCTACTGTACGCATCACACCTTCCTCTTGGGGTTCCCAACGGACGTGTGTTAACTGCACGTATCACCTGCGTAGTCAATTTTGGAAATGACCGGGCATTGTGCGCTAACCAAAGCGTCTCCTTGATTCTTGCGCGTAGTGGAGGCAATGGGCCTCTGGTTTGCCTCTTATTACGACATGTGTTTAACCATATCTCCATCCATTTTTGTACGGCATGGATCCGTCGGCCCAATTCCAAAGTAACTTTCCCTTTATAAAGAGGATCTAGGGATTTACTCATCCCTCTCCTGCCATCATGTTCTTCTTCTTCCTTTTCCCCTGCGCTCCATTGTTGTTGCACCCCATTGTTGCTGCGCCCAAACACCAGAACTCCCAAGAAAACTCCATTGAGAGGGAAAGAAGAAGGGCGCCGCGGCTGCTAGCGCTGCCACGAGCGCTACTGGCTCAAAGGCCGTCACGGCCGCGCCGAAGAGAACCGCACAGGGAGCCACCACCGTTGCCACCAGAGATGCTCCATGTCACTGGACCGCATCTACCATGACCAAGCGCGATGAGAAGAAGATGCGGAGCCTTGGACTGATCTACGACAACGAGGGGGATATTCACCCGCCAGGTTCAGACTCCTGTCCTAATTCCCCTAATGGATTTACTGTCATGTTTGTTGCTTCCTTGTTCCGAGGGTTATCTCTCCCGGCACACGAATTCCTCCGGTACCTTCGGTTCTCGTACGGGATCCAACTTTGGCAGTTGACCCTGAATTCCATTCTTCACCTTGCAATCTTCATTACTACTTGTGAGGCTTTTCTTGGTATTGATCCCCATTGGGGCCTTTATGTCTACGCACGCTTCTATTCTTGTAGACAGTGTTGGGACTCCAAGTGCAGAGGTTTGTAGAACAGCAACAAGTTTCCCTTAAGTGGATCATCCAAGGTTTATCGAACTCAGGAAGGTAGAGGTCAAAGATATCCCTCTCAAGCAACCCTGCAATTACGATACAAGATGTCTTTTGTGTCCAGAACATCGGGTGAATAGGTGCACTAGTTCGGCGAAGAGATAGTGAGATACAAGTAATATGGATGATTGTAAGTAATAATTGCAATCTGAAAGAAAAATGGCAGCAAGAAAACATGTATCAGAACTGGTTGTAAACGGTGTTTCAATGCTTGGAACAAGGCCTAGGGATCATACTTTCACTAGTGGACACTCTCAACAATGATATCATAATTGAATACATATATATTATCACTTCACTATGCTACTCTGAATCACTCTCCGGTTTGATAATAAACACAAGTTCACTGCGTAGAGATGCATAAGCACTTCTTAAAGTTCGCATTCCCAATCTATGGACGCCCCACACTATCACTTTGAGCATACAAAGATGGTACTAACTAGACACCACAATTCATAAGTATTTTTGTAAATTAAGCTTAAGAAACAAACACAATGTGCACACTGTCACCTTCACACCGTTGGACAAGGTGTCCCCGGAGATCACATAATAAAACCACTTGAGTAGCACAATAGTTGAAGCATAACATCTACTTATTCAACAAGATTACAAAGCTCATGATCACATAAAGATCATGCATGTGCAGATAGATATACCACATAGCTACCGGTCAAGCCCTCATTCTCGGAGGAGAATTACTCACTCCTCATCATGGGATTCAACAATGGCGATGAAGATGGTGGTGGAGTCGATGGAGATGGCTCCGGGGCAATTCCCCATCCCGGCAGGGTGCCGGAACAGAGACTTCTATCCCCCGGATCTTGTCTTCGGCGGCGGCGGAGCTATAGAACTTTTCGTGGACAGAGGCTTATTTTTTGTAGGATTCACGCGTTGGGGGGCTTCTTATAGGCGGAAGGGCGAGGTTGGTGGAGGCCAGGGGCCCCAGACCACCCCTAGGCGCGGCCAGGGCCTGGGCCGCGCCTAGGCTTGGTTTGGCCTCCCTGTGGCACCTCTTCGTCCCCCCTCTGTACTTCGTCTTCGTTACGGAAAAATAAGATCTTTAGATTTTGTTTCTTCCAATTCCGAGAATATTTCATGTACAACTTTTCTGAAATACAAAACATCAGAAAACTGGAAACTGGCACTGTGGCATCTTGTCAATAGGTTAGTTCCGGAAAATGCACAAAATTTCCACCAAGTGTAAACAAAACATATAGCAATTGGTGTAAAACAAGCATGGAGCATCAAATATTATAGATACGTTTGCAACATATCAGCATCCCCAAGCTTAACTCTTGCTCGTCCTCGAGTAGGTAAGTGACAACAAAAATAATTTTTGAGGTGACACGAAGCCAACACAATCTTGATCAAGTTATTGTAAAAGCATTGTCAGCTGGAATCAAAGTACTCTAAACATAGGCATGATAGATATAATTCTAACAATAGAACTTGGCAACTATGTTATAACATGAGAAGTAACTGAAACAAAGGATCATGAATAATTGTGCATTGAAAGCAACTGTTTGTTTTTAAGCATAGAGAAAACATAGCAAAGTGGTACTCAGTTTATCCTTTATGAAGTAGCAAACATAAATGCTAGGACACCTTTAAAATTCAAAGGGTGACTAGATACAAGTAATTTAAGAACAAGCAATATCATAATCATGAATCAATCAATAACAAATTTTGGGACTATGCACATTATACTCAGAATGACAACTATGCTCTCTTAATTGGTGCATAAAGCAAGAAGATGAAGACTCAACATAAAAGTAAAATAAGGGACCTGCGTAGAGGGAAGAAAGATTACTCATGTGCTAGAGCTTTTTATTTTGAATGCAATAGGAGTGTTGAAAATATATTTTGAGAGGTATGCATGTCTATGTCAACGAATGGCATCAAATGTTCTATCATCCTTTCATATAGTGACCTCAAGAGCGGCTCCCATATATTTCTCCATTGCACACCATTTTTTGGGATCTCTCCAGTACATATTGTGCGGAGCATTATTTGTTTATTTGTTTATTTTATATTTTATTTGGGATGGGCACCCAGTTTCCTTGCCCTTTTTCAATATTTAGGACCATCACACTATTCATGCTAGTCACGGAATGAAGTCATGAAAAGACAATAAACCATTCAATACTTCCTCATGAGCTAAAACAAAACACAAAACATGTAATAATGTTTGAAGGTTTAAAGGTAGCACAGAAGAAATTCACTTTGGAGTGGCGGTGAAATACCACATATAGGTATGTATGGTGGACACAATTGGCATTTTGGTTTTTGGTAGTTGGATGCACGAGTAGAGCTCATACTCAGTACATGCGGAGGCTAGCAAAAGACTGGGAGCGACCAACTAAGAGAGCAATAATGGTCATAATCATGCATAGCGACAAAACATTGTTAATCAAAGCATAAAGTGATATTACAAGTCAAAAACTAAATGATCATAGAGGCTTTAGTTGACTGATTTGTAGTCATAACATGATGTAAACATGTGCCAAGTCAACCCAATAAAGCATCAAAGGAGAATACCACACATGATTCTTTCAATGGCACATTATGCACTCTCAGCTATTTGAGACAAGTCATGCTACAAAAATAACTACTAAGCATATGATAAGAATAACATCCAACATGACTTGCCAAAGTCTATGCCACAGTCTAGACAAGCTTCCTTTTGCATCACTATAGACATGAAACATTTTACTTGACTCCAACACCAATCAACTTATTTGAAATAGCTCTCAGAGACGAAAAACAATATGTACCAGACAGCTAATAATACATAAATAAAGAACACTAATGAGCTCTAAAAAAATTCAAGTGAAAGAACAAGAGTTAAACGCGGTACTAGCAAACTAGAACACTCGCAGAACAATGAGAGCAAAAACTAGAGCATTCTATGGAATTAAAATGGAGCATGTCTCTCTCCAAAACAAATATGCCGGGATCCAACCATACGCTTGATGTCTACGTGTGCTTCTATTCTTGTAGACAGTGTTGGGCCTCCAAGAGCAAAGGTTTCTAGAACAGCAGCAAGTTTCCCTTAAGTGGATCACCCAAGGTTTATCGAACTCAGGGAGGTAGAGGTCAAAGATATCCCTCTCAAGCAACCCTGCAATTAAGATACAAGAAGTCTCTTGTGCCCCCAACACACCTAATACACTTGTCAGATGTATAGGTGCACTAGTTCGGCGAAGAGATAGTGAAATACAAGTAATATGGATGATTGTAAGTAGCAATTGCAATCTGAAATAAAAAGGGCAGCAAGCGAACATGTAGCAGATTTTGTTGGAAACGGTGTTTCAATACTAGAAACAAGGCCTAGGGATCATACTTTCACTAGTGGACACTCTCAACAATGATCACATAACTGAATAAATAAATGCTAATCTCAAACACTCTCTTGTTGGATAACAAACACCATTCATTGTGTAGGGCTACAAGAGCACCCTCAAGCCAGAGTAAACAAGCTCCACAACGTCATAAAGGAATCACACACGATGCGAACACTGTCACCGTCACACCGTGGAGAGTGAATCCGGAGTTCATACTAAAGTAACCTCTAGAGTGCATAATAGACCGTTGCAATTTAGACCGAGTACTAACATAGCATACACACTATCAACAATAGCTATGAAAGGGGGAATAGATCACATCAATACTATCATAGTAATAGTTAACTTCATAATCTACAAGAGATTACAATCATAACCTACGCCAAGTACTACATGATGCACACACTCGTCAACTTTACATCATGGAGGAGGAATAGACTACTTTAATAACATCACTAGAGTAGCACATAGATTAATAGTGATACAAAGCTCGTGATCACATAAAGATCACACCATGGGAGAGAGAGATGAACCACATAGCTACCGGTAGAGCCCTCAGCCTCGGGGGAGAACTACTCCCTCCTCATCATGGGAGACAGCAACGTCGATGAAGATGGCGGTGGTGTCGATGGAGATGACTCCGGGTGCAATTCCCCGTCCCGGCGGCGTGCCGGAACAGAGATTCTGTCCCCCGAAACTTGTCTTCGCGATGGTGGCGGTTACGGAACTCTTCGTGGAATATGACTGGTTTTTAGGGTTTTCGCGACGGGGAGAATATATAGGCGGAAGGGCGGCCTCGGAGGAGCCAGGGGTGCCCACACCACATGGCGGCGCGGCCAGGGGTGGGCCCGCGCCCCCCTATGGTGTGGGTCCCCTGCTGGCCGCCTCCGACTCTCCTTCGATGTTCTGGAACCCTCCGTGGAAAATAGGAAGTTTGGCTTTTGTTTCGTCCAATTCCGAGAATATTTCCTGTGTAGGATTTCTGAAACCAAAAACAACAGAAAATAGGAACTGGCGCTTCGGTATCTTGTTAATAGGTTAGTACCGGAAAATGCATAAAAATGATATAATGTGTGAGCAAAACATGTAGGTATTGTCATAAAACTAGCATGGAACATAAGAAATTATAGATACGTTGGAGACGTATCAAGCATCCCCAAGCTTAGTTCCTACTCGCCCTCGAGTAGGTAAACGATAAAAAGAATAATTTCTGAAGTGACATGCTACCAACATAATCTTGATCAACACTATTGTAAAGCATATGAGATGAATGAAGTGACTCAAAGCAATGGTCTATAGTTCGCTAACAAAAAGATGATGACTAAACAACTGAATCATATAGCAAAAACTTTTCATGAATAGTACTTTCAAGACAAGCATCAAAAAGTCTTGCATAAGAGTTAACTCATAAAGCAATAGATTCTTAATAGAAGGTTTTGAAGCAACACAAAGGAAGATTTAAGTTTCAGCAATTGCTTTCAACTTTCAACATGTATATCTCATGGATAATTGTCAACACAAAGTAATATGATGAGTGCAATAAGCAAGCATGTAGAATCAATGCACACAGTTGACACAAGTGTTTGCTTCTAAGATAGAAAGAAGTAGGTAAACTGACTCAACATAAAGTAAAAGAAAGGCCCTTCGCAGAGGGAAGAAGGGATTACTCATGTGCTAGAGCTTTTTATTTTGAAAACATGGAAACAATTGTGTCAACGGTAGTAATAATTCATATGTGTTATGTATAAAACCTCCTATAAGTTGCAAGCCTCATGCATCGAATACTAATAGTGCCCGCACCTTGTCCTAATTAGCTCGGACTTCCATGGATTATCATTGCATTACATATGTTTCAACCAAGTGTCACAAAGGGGTACCTCTATGTCACCTGTACAAAGTCCAAGGAGATAAATCGCATTTGATTTCTCGATTTTGATAGATCTCAACTTGAGGACATCCATACCGGGAAAACATAGAAAACAGATAATGGACTCCTCTTTTATGCTTTAAGCATTCAACAACAGATAATATTCTCATAAGAGATTTGAGGATTAATGTCCAAGCTGAAACTTCCACCATGATACATGGCTTTGGTTGGCGGCCCAATGTTCTTCTCTAACAATATGCATACTCAAACCATTTAATCATGAGAAATCTCCCTTACTTCAGACAAGACGAACATGCATAGCAACTCACATGATATTCAACAAAGGTGTGATAGGTTGATGGCGTCCCCAGAAACATGGTTACCGCTCAACAAGCAACTTGTAAGAACTAAGATACATAAGCGACATATTCATTACCACAATAGTTTTTAGGCTACTTTCCCATGAGCTATGTATTGCAAAGACAAGGAATGAATTTTTTTAAAGGTAGTACGCAAGCAATTTACTTTGGAATGGCAGAAAAATACCACATAGTAGGTAGTTATGGTGGACACAAATGGCATAAGTTTTGGCTCAAGGTTTTGGATGCACGAGAAGCATTCCCTCTCAGTACAAGGCTTTGGCTAGCAAGGTTGTTTGAAGCAAACACAAGTATGAACCGGTACAGCAAAAATTACATAAGAACATATTGCAAGAATTATAAGACTCTACACTGTCTCCTTGTTGCTCAAACACTTTTACCAGAAAATATCTAGACCTTAGAGAGATCAATCATGCAATCCAAATTTCAACAAGCTCTACGGTAGTACTCCTCTAATAGATTTAAACTACATGATGCAAGAGCTTAAACATGATCTATGAGAGCTCAAAACAATTGCCAAGTATCAAATTATTCAAGACAATATGAAGCATTTTCCGTTTCCAACCAAATAGCAATAAGTGAAGCGACTTTCAACTTTCGCCATTGAACATTAAAAGTAAAACTAAGAACACAAGTGTTCATATGAAAAAGCGAAGCGTGTCTCTCTCCCACAAAAGCATGCTAGGATCCGATTTATTCAGAGAATGAAAATAACAAAACGAAAATAAAAGCACACAGACGCTCCAAGTAAAGTACATAAGATGTGAAGGAATAAAAATATAGTTTCACTAGAGGTGACCTGCTAAGTTGTTGATGAAGAAGGGGATGCCTTGGGCATCTCCAAGCTTAGATGCTTGAGTCTTCTTGAAATATGCAGGGATGAACCACGGGGGCATCCCCAAGCTTAGACTTTTCACTCTTCTTGATCATATCATATCATCCTCCTCTCTTGATCCTTGAAAACTTCCTCCACACCAAACTCAAAACAATCTCATTAGAGGGTTAGTGCATAATCAAAAATTCACATGTTCAGCGAGGACACAATCATTCCCAACACTTCTGGACATTATCCAAGACTACTGAAAGTTAATGGAACAAAGAAATCCACTCAACACAGTAAAAGAGGCAATGAGAAATAAAAGGCAGAATCTGTCAAAACAGAACAGTCTGTAAAGACGAATTTTTTCGAGGCACTTAACAGGCTCAGATGGAAAAGCTCAAAACTAATGAAAGTTGCGTACATATCTGTGGATCACGCATGAATGTTTTCAGGATTTTACGAGTTTCCTACAGAGAGAAAAACGCGAATTCGTGACAGCTAAAAAAACTGTTTCTGCGCAGAAATCAAAATCTAGTATCAACTTCCTATTAGAGACTTTACTTGGCACAATAATGAAATAAACATGATAAGGAGAGGTTGCTACAGTAGTAACAACTTCCAAGACACAACAAAACAGTAGCAAAATAAAAACATGGGTTATCTCCCAAGAAGTGCTTTCTTTATAGCAATTAAGATGGGCTCAGTAATTTTAATGATGCTCGCATGAGAAATAAGAGTTGAAGCAAAAGAGAGCATCAAAAGCAAATAAGAAACACTTTTAAGTCTAACCCACTTCCTATGAAAAGGAATCTTGTAAATAAACAAGTCATGTAAGCATAATGCAACAAGCATAGAAAGGCAACACAAGCGCAACTTCAAGATTCTCAACATAAAGAGGGGAAACTTAATATTATTAAGATGCATATAACCATGTTTCCCTCTCTCATAATAACTTTCAGCATCATGAACAAACTCAACAATATAACTATCACATAAAGCATCCTTATTCACATGCATAAAAGTATCATTACTCTCCACATAAGCATAATCAATTTTATTAGTAATAGTGGGAGCAAAACTATCATAACCATCATTGTAATTATCATAAATTGCAGGCATGGTATAATCATAATAAACTTTATCCTCCATAGTAGGTGGCACCAAAATACCACTATCATTATAATCATCATAAATGGGAGGCAAAGTATCATCAAAGAAAATTTTCTCCTCAAAACTTGGGGGACTAAAAATATCATTTTCATCAAAACCGACCTCCCCAAGCTTAAATTCTTCCATAGCATTAGCAATAATAGTATTCAAAGAGTTCATGCTAATAACATTGCTACAACTATTTTGCAAACAAAGTTCCATGGGTTTTTTAATTCTCTCTTCAAACACATCATGTCCTAATTCAATATAAAGTTCATAAAGATCTCTAATTTTTTTGTTGTTTTCCATTAAGCCTAACTAGTGAAAATAAAAACAAGAAACAAAAAGATAAAATTGCAGAATCTAAAGGAGATACCTTCGAGAACTCACACACCGGCAACAGTGCTAGGAAATAGCTTAGTAGTCGGAGGATGTGAATACCTTTTACCTTACCTCCCCGGCAACGGCGCCAGAAAATAGCTTGATGTCTACGTGTGCTTCTATTCTTGTAGATAGTGTTGGGCCTCCAAGAGCAAAGGTTTGTAGAACAGCAGCAAGTTTTCCTTAAGTGGATCACCCAAGGTTTATCGAACTCAGGGAGGTAGAGGTCAAAGATATCCCTCTCAAGCAACCCTGCAATTAAGATACAAGAAGTCTCTTGTGTCCCCAACACACCTAATACACTTGTCGGATGTATAGGTGCACTAGTTCGGCGAAGAGATAGTAAAACACAGGTGGTATAGATGGTGGTAATATTGCAGGAAGTAAAGATGCAGTAAAACAGTAAACAAGCGGTGCCAGAAAATAGCTTGCTGGCGTGGGAGGCAATTCTCTGTGGTGTAACTTTTCTATTCGGAAACAAGGCCTAGGGATCCTACTTTCACTAGTGGACACTCTCAACATTGCAATCATAATTTAATATAAATAAGCACTTCATTATGGGAGAGAGAGATGAACCACGTAGCTACCGGTAGAGCCCTCAGCCTCGGGGGAGAACTACTCCCTCCTTATCATGGGAGACAGCAACGGCGATGAATATGGCGGTGGTGTCGATGGAGATGACTCCGGGGGCAATTCCCCGTCCCGGCGGCGTGCCGGAACAGAGATTCTGTCCCCCGAAACTTGTCTTCGCGATGGCGGCGGCTACGGAACTCTTCGTGGAATATGATTGGTTTTTAGGGTTTTCGCGACGGGGAGAATATATAGGCGGAAGGGCAGCCTCGGAGGAGCCAGGGGGTGCCCACACCACATGGCGGCGCGGCCAGGTGTGGGTCCCCTGCTGGCAACCTCCGACTCTCCTTCGATGTTCTGGAACCCTCCGTGGAAAATAGGAAGTTTGGCTTTTGTTTCGTCCAATTCCGAGAATATTTCCTGTGTAGGATTTCTGAAACCAAAAAGAGCAGAAAACAGGAACTGGCGCTTCGGCATCTTGTTAATAGGTTAGTACCGGAAAATGCATAAAAATGATATAAAGTGTGAGCAAAACATGTAGGTATTGTCATAAAAATAGCATGGAACATAAGAAATTATAGATACGTTGGAGACGTATCAACGCTACAGCGAACAAAACAAAACAAAACTAAAAACAAAAATAAAAACATTTCAAGAACAACACATAGTGTATGAAGCAATAAAAATATAGCGCATAGAAAGATGACATGTTGCTTTGTTGATGAAGAGGGGATGCCTTGGGCATCCCCAAGCTTTGACACTTGTACCTCTTGGATATTTCTTGGGGTGATATGGGCATCCCAATCTTGAGCTTTTGTTCATTCTTCATCTCATTACATCATTCTTCTCTCCCTACACTTGAAAACTTCCTTCATACAAAACTTCACACAATTCTTATTAGCAGCATTAGTGTAATAAAAAATAAAAAATCCACTTGGGTTCAGTTCTAACATATATCAAACATCCATTAAAACATTATCTACTGTAGCAACTTCTTCAAAATTCTCTTTCTCTCAAAAGAACTCAAAAAGAAAGAGATTAAGAGGCAAATGCACATAGTGGCAGAAATCTGTCAAAACAGAATAGCAGGTAAAGATCGATTTGTTCGAAAAACTTCTGTTGCTCAGATCGAAAAGTGTTAAACTAACGAAAGTTAGATAATAACCTAGGGCATATGCATAAAAATTGGAAGCTCAAAACTACGTTTTGGCTGAGAATACGAATTGTTTTGGTGATAGCATAGAATCTTTTTTCATAATAGCAACTTCCCCAAATCTTAATTTCTTCCTATTAGAGCCTATTCTTGGCACAAAAACGAAATAAAAATAATAAGGAGAGGTTATTACAGAGGTAATAAATTGCAAGACTCAACAAATTAAAAATTACAGAAATAAAACATGGGTTATCTCCCAAGAGTGCTTTTCTTTAACGCCTTTCAGCTAGGCGCAGTAGTTTGGAAAGATGCTCACATAAGAAATATGAATTGAAGTAACAGAGAGCATCAAGAAGTAAATATAAAACAAATTTAAGTCTAACCCACTTCCTATGCATAGAAATCTTGTACACAAATAAATCCACCAAGAACAAAGTGACATGCATAGGAAGATAAAACAAGAGTAACTTCAAAACGTTCGTCATATAGAGAGGTGTTTTAGTACCATGAAAACTTCTACAACCATAGTTTCCTCTCTCATAATAACTTTCAGTAGTATCATGAATAAACTCAACAATATAACTATCACATAAAACATTCTTATCATGAGCCACATGCATAAAATAATTATTACTCCCCACATAAGCATAGTCATTCTTATTAATTATAGTGGGAGAAAATTCAACAAAATAGCTATCATTATTATTCTCATCACCATAATCATCAAATATAGGAGGCATATTGTAATCGTAATTAACTTTTTCCTCAATAGTAGGTGGACTGAAAATAACATAATCATCATATATTGGAGGAATAGTATCATCATAGTAAATTTTCTCCTCTAAAGCTGGGGAACTAAAAAGATCAATTTCATATAAACTAGCTACCCCAAGCTTAGACTTTTCCATAGCATTAGCAATAATGGTGTTCAAAGAATTCATACTAATAACATTTCTACCAGCATGCAAGTAAAGTTCCATAGGTTTTTTAATTTTCTCTTCAAACACCTCATGTCCTAACTCAATATAAATACTATAAAGCTCTCTATTTTTTGTTGTTGTTTTCCATTAAGCATAACTAGTAAAATAAAAACAAGAAACAAAAAGATATAATTGTAGAATCTAAAGGAAATAACTTCGAGCACTCACCAGCAACTAGTAAACTTAGTAGCCAGAGGATGTGAGTACCTTTTACCTTACCTCCCCGGCAACGGCGCCAGAAAAGAGATTGATGTCTACGCAGGCTTCTATTCTTGTAGATAGTGTTGGTCCTCCAAGTGCAGAGGTTTGTTGAACAACAACAAGTTTCCCTTAAGTGGATCACACAGGATTTATCGAACTCAGGGAGGTAGAGGTCAAAGATATCCCTCTCAAGCAACCCTGAAATTACGATACAAGAAGTCTCTTGTGTCCCCAACACACCCAATACACTTGTCAGGTGTATAGGTGCACTAGTTCGGCGAAGAGATAGTGAAATACAAGTAATATGGATGATTATAAGTAGTAATTGCAATCTGAAAGAAAAATAGCAGCAAGCAAACATGTAGCAGAACTGGTTATAAACGGTGTTTCAATGCTTGGAAACAAGGCCTAGGGATCATACTTTCACTAGTGGACACTCACAATAATGATACCATAATTAAATACATAGATACTATCACATCACTATGCTACTCTGAACCACTCTCATGTTTGATAATAAACACAAATTCACTGCGTAGGGATGTGATGTCTACGGGTGCTTCTATTCTTGTAGACATTGTTGGGCCTCCAAGAGCAGAGGTTTGTAGAACAGCATCAAGTTTCCCTTAAGTGGATCACCCAAGGTTTATCGAACTCAGGGAGGAAGAGGTCAAAGATATCCCTCTCAAGCAACCCTGCAATCACGATACAAGAAGTCTCTTGTGTCCCCAACACACCCAATGCACTTGTCGGATGTATAGGTGCACTAGTTCGGCGAAGAGATAGTGAAATACAAGTGGTATGAATGAATATGAGCAGTAGTAACGGCGCCGAGAAAAGTGCTTGCCGGCGTGCAGTTGGTGGTAGTAATATTGCAGGAAGTAAAGATGCGATAGAAACGAGTAAACAAGCGATGATTGCAGTATTTGGAAACAAGGCCTAGGGATCATACTTTCACTAGTGGACACTCTCAACATTGATCACATAAATAAATAAGTTCTCTTCCTTTGTGCTACATATACTCTTGTTTGATAATGAACACCATTCGTTGTGTAGGGCTACAAGAGCACCTCAATGCCGGAGTTAACAAGCTCCACAACATTCAGCATTCATATTTAAGTAACCTTAGAGCATAATAGATCTTTGCAATTTAAACCGATTACTAACATAGCATACACACTGCCACCTTTACACTATGAAGGGGGAATAAATCACATCAATACTATCATAGTAATAATTAACTCCATAACCTACAAGAGATTATGATCATAACCTACGCCAAGTACTACACGATGCACACACTATCACCATTACACCGTGAAGGAGGAATAGACTACTTTAATAACATCACAAGAGTAGCACATAGACTAATAGCGATACAAAGCTCATCATATGGATCTCAATCATGCAAAGCAATTCATGAGATCATTGTATTGGAGTTACGAGAGAGAGATTAACCACATAGCTACCGGTAGAGCCCTCAGCCTCGGGAGAACTACTCCCTCCTCATCATAGGAGACAGCAGCGGTGATGAAGATGGCGATGGTGTCGATGGAGGAGCCTTCGCGGGCACTTCCCGTCCCGGCGGCGTGCCGGAACGGAGACCCTGTCCCCCAGATCTTGGCTTCGCGATGGCGGCGGCTCTGGAAGGTTTCTCGTACCGTGGCTTTTCCGTATCGAAGATTTAGGTCAGGGGGCTTCTTATAGGCGAAGAGGCGGAGTCGGAGGGCTGACGAGGCGGTGACACAATAGGGGGGCGCGGCCCAGGCCCTGGCCGCGCCACCCTATCATCTGGTGGCCCTGTGGCCCTCCTCTGCTGGCTCTCGGGTGTTCTGGAAGCTTCGTGGAAAAATAGGATGCTGGGCATTGATTTCGTCCGATTCCGAGAATATTTCCTTACTAGGATTTCTGAAACCAAAAACAGCAGAAAACAACAACTGGCCCTTCGGCATCTCGTCAATAGGTTAGTTCCGGAAAACGCATCAAAACGATATAAAGTGTGAACAAAACATGTAGGTATTGTCATAAAACTAGCATGGAACATAAGAAATTATAGATACGTTTGAGACGTATCAAGCATCCCCAAGCTTAGTTCCTACTCGCCCTCGAGTAGGTAAACGATAACAATGATAATTTCTTAAGTGACATGCTACCAACATAATCTTGATCAATACTATTGTAAAGCATATGAGATGAATGCAGCGATTCGAAGCAATGATGAAGACAATGAGTAAACAACTAAATCATATAGCAAAGACTTTTCATGACTAGTACTTTCAAGACAAGCATCAATAAGACTTGCATAAGAGTTAACTCATAAGCAATAAATTCTTAGTAGAAAGCTTTGAAACAACACAAAGGAAGATATAAGTTTCAGCGGTTGCTTTCAACTTCAACATGTATATCTCATGGATAATTGTCAACACAAAGTAATATAACAAGTGCAATAGGTAAACATGTAAGAATCAATGCACACAGTTGACACAAGTGTTTGCTTCTAAGATGGAAGGAAGTAGGTAAACTGACTCAACATAAAGTAGAAGAAAGGCCCTTCGCAGAGGGAAGCAGGGATTAAATCATGTGCTAGAGCTTTTCAAGTTTTGAAATCATATAGAGAGCATAAAAGTAAAGTTTTAAGAGGTGTTTGTGTAGGATAACGTTGCATAGAAAACAAAAATTTTCCTACCACGAACACGCAATCCAAGCCAAGATGCAATCTAGAAGACGGTAGCAACGAGGGGATGATCGAGACTCACCCTTGAAGATTTCCAAAGCCTACAAGATGAGGCTCTTGTTGCTGCGGTAGACGTTCACTTGCCGCTTGCAAAAGCGCGTAGAA
>NC_061509.1:120704800-120750735 GCF_022539505.1 Lolium rigidum
ACACACATGTATCAATGTTTCGGTTAATACAATTATAGCATGGTATATAAACATTTATCATAAACATAAAGATATATAATAACCACTTTTATTATTGCCTCTTGGGCATATCTCCAACAGTTTGTTGTTGTCAACGAATGGTAATGGGTACTCTAACTACCTTATCAACCAGACTTTCAAGAGCGGCTCCCATGAAGGACGTTATCTCTACCAGCAATGTAGATCATCCCTCTTCTCTTTTGTTTACACATGTACTTTAGTTTAGTTTTTCTTTATTTATGGATGACACTCCTCCCAACCTTTTGCTTACACAAGCCATGGCTAACCGAATCCTCGGGTGCGTTCCAACATTTCACATACCATGAAGGAGTGTCTATTTGCAAAATTAAGTTGCTTACTGATGAATCAGAGCAAAACATGTGAAGAGAATTATTAATGCAAGTTAATTAATAGGGGCTTACGTGACGATGAGGTAGCAGAATCTAGGGCCCCGTGTGATAGTTGGGTACCATTTGCTCGTATATGAGGCGCATTTTTGGGTCGTTTGGATGCCCGCTCATGTCCATATTGTTGCACAACACGGGTCTTAAAACACCTTCGGGACAGGCTCGGGAGGAATGTCCAGTTTGGCCGTTTTTCCGAGGACAGGTCCGAGCGCTCGGCCGCGGCATGGTGGGAGAATTCAAAATCTTAGCGGCGTGGCGCGGCAAAGGTAGGGGTAATTAACCTTCCTCTTCGGTTACCCTCTCCATTAGCCCCCTCCCAAAATTTCCATTTCCCAAATGTTGGCATCAGCGGCTACGGCGACCAAGATCTGCACGCGCGCATCGGACCCTGGTCACTCTCTAGACGAGGAGCTCTTCCCTTCGGTCTTCGGCGTCGTACCAGGGTTGTCGTGTCCAGCTGCGGCGGAGCCTGTACACATGTTCTCCGACTTCCGGCTGTCTCCATCGTCTGCCATGACAGAGGTAAGGGGAAACTCCTCTGCTCTACTCTAGTGTTAGATTCATGTTGGTACAACTAGTTGGGTTCGATAAGACCGTTCGTAATGCTTATATCTTGTTTGAGTAGACTGACCAGCTCCAGCTTGTGCATCACACCGCATCACTCATCATTTTCATTCAAGCATGGATCATGATGGTGCACATGAGAGTAGTTAGGCGTGCTGCTTTTCCTCATGTCATCTACGATCCTATGTTACAAGATATCGGGAGAGGATGGCCAACCTAAACTACATCTACAACTGCAACGATGTAGAGGCTAGCCAAATGCTTTGGATGAGAAGAGCCCCTTTCTATGCACTTGTGAAAACATTCAGGGAGACAGGACTGCTAGTTGATAGCATCCACACCTCTATTGAAGAACAAGTCACGATGTTTCTTCATGTCATGGACCATAACAAGGGGTTCAGAGTCATCCATAACACATTCAGGCGATCCATGGAGACTATCTCTCGGTACTTCCAGCAGCTGTTGTACGTAGTTGGGGAGCCCAGAGGTGAAATGATCAAGCCAACATCAAACAACACACCACCCATGATCAATAACAACTACAGGTGGTTCCCGTATTTTAGGGTGAGTACAAAATCATGTTCGTTCTACTTATGAGATGTGTGGTACTGTCATAAACATGACTGTGTGCTAATTGTTTGACAGGATTGCATTGGGGCTACTGATGGTACTCATGTGACTGCAAAGGTACCGAGATCAATGTTTGCAGCATTCTGCGGGAGGAAGCACTACAACAGCCAGAACGTGCTAGCGGCTGTGGATTTCGATATGAGGTTCACATACGTGCTTGCTGGCTGGGAGGGTTCAGCTCATGATGCAAGCATCCTATCCGACAAATTGTCAAGGCCTGATGGGTTGCAAATCCCTGAGGGTAAGTTCTACCTTCGAGATGCTGGATATGCATGCCGACTGATGAGCGCAGATTGCCTACCGTTGGGGAACCCCAAGAAGAAGGTATGATGAGCACAGTAGCAAATTTTTCCTCAGTAAGAAACCAAGATTTAATCGACCATTAGGAGAAAGGCGTGACTTTTGAAGGTGTTGTTAGCTGACAATTGGCAGGACGCACTACCGGCGTCAGCAACAACGTGGAACATGCACACAACACAACCAAAATACTTTGCCCCAGCTTACAGTGAAGTTGTCAATCTCACCGGTTTTGCTGAACACAAAGAACTAGCAAGGTGACCCGCGCATTTGCGCGGCTAGTTTTGGTATTGTTTTTCTGGCCCATTATTTGTCTTATTAAAAATAACCTTAATCCACTGAACTTGTGGAGTTTTGTAAGAAATCTGTGAAACATAGTAAGGTTATTAGTACCTACTTTGATGTGTGAAATTTTTGGATTAAATAATTTTGACCCGCTGTGAAAAGGCAAAGGTTTTTAGACAATTCTGTTCCCACTACTTCTATAATTGATTATCCTTGAGTCTAAATTTTATGAAAAAAATGAAAGCATCTGATAAATTGTTCAGTTTACGAGTTACGAATTGCTTTCTTTTGTGCAATTTCATGCCTCTCGGATCATTCATGCGTACTTATTTTTACATTAACCGTATATTCCCCATCAATCCAAAGCAAGTACTTTCCACATATATCCAACAAAGAATCTGAAATCATCTCCTTCTATCTCTTCGTTCTTGTCATATTGATCCCATCCCTGATTTGGCAATCTTTGTTTTGCATCAATCTCTTTTTCCCACTTTGTCAATCTTTGTTCTGCAGGATCATTGGAACGCATGAATAGGACATCATTGCAAGCATAAAATAGATGACTGTAAAAATAGTTTAGAAAATCGATAATCGATAATCGATTCATGAGAATAGAAAAATGCAGGAATTCTAAAAATTACAGGAAATGAAGGTTGTATTATTATACGTTTGAAATCGAACCCAAAGGAAGTGTTCCCTCATTTTTCCTATGCTCCATTTTTTAATCAATTGGACGGAGAGATTCATCCTGACATCATAGGAATCTTTTTTTTCCTAATTATTTAACTTATCCTTTCTATAACCAAAGAGGCCCTAATATATATTACCTGTCGCTTTAGACCTTCAGCTTGCTTACAAAACATACTTTTTCGCTTCCTTCTCACTATACACTTGCTTGAACGATTATATACATGCTCCATAATATTTGCCGGCAAAATTCATGAGCAACTTCCGGTTCATGCATGCTCCACTCGATGTTCTATTTTCTTAACACGATTTTCGAGTCTCGAACTATGCATGCAAGCAAGCAAACAACATTTTGTAGTTGATGCACTTGACTCGCACATAATAGTTATCGTTCGTACTCCGCATTATCCATGCATATCGACGGGTAGTAAAATTTCTAAACTATATAGTTTTGTATTTCATATTACTGCAATTACTAATATTCATTTTTAATTCTAGTTGAAATATTTCACTCTAATTTTATAGTCCATATTACTGCAATCAATAATATTCATTTTTTTTATTGTTTATGGACTTGTAGAGAGTGTAAAATAATCTAATCTAAATATGTCTCTCAAAATTCAAGTATTCAATTTTCACGCTATTACAACTGCTGATTTTCATATAATATGCACTTTCTATGGAGTATGTACAAATAAATAAAATTGCCAAAAATCCCTGTTTCTTATTCCGACTTGTTTATATGAAATAGAGTTGTGTTCTGAATCGAACTTAAAATCATACATAACTTATTTCGAAATTTAGCTAACATCGTATCGTACGTGTGAATGCAAGATGCATACATCACATGTCAGCGTAAGAACATGAGCGAACCTGTTTGAGCTGACTTGATGGTTTGAGCAGTCCGTCTATTCATTTAGTTTATGGAATTGTTGGACCTTTGACCGGAAACTCAGCAGAGATCGACCTCAAACCACAGTGGAGCTGCCGGTCGCCTGATCCATACTGCTGTTACATTCTGGCTGCTGATATAGTTGGCATCGATAGCTAAATATTCACACGATGCTATTCCGATGTTGTCATTGCTCGCGGGATAGCTAAATATTCAGATCATGGCCTTGTGTGTTCGGCACTTCGCTGTTGTCGTTGTCGGGAGCTCATCTGAGGTTTTGTAGGAGCTGCACGAAGCTTCCATCTCAATATCCCCTGGACGGACGGACGCTACGCCTCCGAGGCGTGCTTCTGCTTTTGCTTGGATGCTGCCTTCCGCCAAGAACAACCGCACGGCGCCCTGACCCCGGCGGCTTTGCCCAGACATAGCAACAGCCTGTGCCCCGGATGTAAGATCCAATCGTACGTAGAAAAGCGAAAACATACTAAGCAATCCAATCGTCTCCCAATACGATTCCTCAGCGCCGCGCGTCCACCGTAGTTTGTCAAAGAGTCACGCCGGATGCTGGACGTCGGACGTCGGACGCCGTACGCCGTTGCTTGATTATTTTCCCATCACGGGCGATCGCAACGCAGGAGCCGTCGCACTAATTCCCACCGGAAAGAAATCACGCGCGCTGGACTCATGCCTTCTGCCGCAACTCCATGCCCACCTAGACACACGCGTACGGGTCCAGCGGGGCCGTCCTCCTGAGCGAGATCTGGGTGCTGGATCTTTCTCTGTCAAGACAATGCGTGAAAACCATTCGAGTTTATAAATAATGCCATATTAATCTACCCCTACACACATGTGATGTCTAATTAGCAAACCGTGGATTTTTTTTTCAGAAGTGACTCACTTTTTACCATATTAATGTTTTGAATTTTTAAGATTTAGTTCGATTGTGTGCTAGATAAACTGCGTTGTAGTCCAATGCTTGCTTCGGCAAATCCAATTCTCTAAGCTAGACCTATATCGTGTTTACCAATCTTGCGATATGCAATCGAGTATGGTGACTATGGTCCTCTTTCAGACCTAGTCATCATCTGCTAGCATGTCATCGGGAATCAATTAATATGTGATATTTTTTCCGTACATGCATCTATAAGCTAGCTCTTCTCTAGATGCAAATGTATTAGGAGAGAATATACATATGTGAATCGACTCAATGCATTGGGTGGTGAGTTCGAACAGGTATTTGGATGGAACTGAACTATACTGTACCTGAGTCGTACTGCTCGAGTCCACGCTCGTGATCCGAAAATAACCAAAGCCCAGCTCAGCTGATGCAAACTGGAGTTGCACGGCCAGTGGATCACCAAATCATCTACTGCCGTTGGGCGTCCCAGGTATGTTTGCCTCTTGGGGTCGCCATCGATCGAGACCTGCCTTGGAGGATTGATAATTGATATCGTCAATTCGCACGTAGTAGCTTCTCGGCTGATTTTAATATCGTCAATTCGCCATACAATCATCAAAAACCTTGATTTAGACTCAGGGCACCTCGTGAGTTCATAAGATTTGTTGGCGCGAGATCGCCGTCCACTCAATCTAGCAAGATATATGTTATCGCTTCGAGCCCATCAGAAACAGCTTTTTTGCGATGCCGGAGATGCTAGTCACCATCTTCAAATCAACGCAACGTCGTACAAAACCTGCGGCATGAATTATTGCTGCTTTGTTGATCCGGGCGAAGCAGCACCAATTGCTTCGTTGGAGCAAGATCGATATTGTCGCTTCGAGCTCATCAGCAGCGGCTTTTTGCTGGGCCAGGATGCTAGTAGCCATCTCCATTCTCCAGATCGGCACAATGGTCGTGGTTCCTGCGCCGTGAATTTGCTGTTTTGTAGATCAGGGCGAAGCAACACCAATTACAGCCAAAGAGAAACGTGTTTTCTTTGGGAAGAGATAAGACCTTCTGTTGAGATAATGGTGGATCAACTTATTATACTGGATCAATTTGTTGTGATAACGGTGAATTTTCTCCTTTAAGATAGGCACGGCAGATCATTTTGTTGAGATAAAGGTGGAGCACCTTTTTTTTTTGTTCCTGCTGCGCACGGTGCGTGAATAATTTGGTTGTGAGTGCTTTAAATCTCCACCGCTTATATGTTTTAGTTTTAGAGTGATACATCTTCACCGTTGGTTGTTTGTTGTTTTAATAATATAATAGATAGAAGATAGATAGATAGAAGATTGGACGTATCGAGTGGAAATAGATATTTGCAGTATTAAAAAGAACTGTGCTTGCAGAAAGTAAACAGAGCGGGATTGCAGTGGATGGATTTATTAGTGTAAAGAAAAGGACCGGGGTCTACAGTTCACTAGAGTTGTCTCTCCATAAAGATAAATAACATGCTAAGTGAACAAATTACAACTGGGAAATTGACATAATAAAGACCATACATGACAAGATGTGATGAGGACATCCCATCTATTGATACACCCGTTGTACCTACAGCCACACAAATACAAGGACCAATCACTCGAGCTCGTGCCAAACAACTTAACTATCAGGTACTTTCGTTTCTTGGAACTATTCCTCACATACATGAGAATATGATGCTGCCTAAATGAGATGTGTTTGTTACTCTTAGGAATGATGGACCTAGCATGGATGAGAGGGATAAGCATTGGAGCATGATCACACATGGAGGATATGGCAGCAAACATGTGAGGATTGAAGATGACGCTGCGAGTGGAGATTTTAGAACTTTGAAGCCACCATAATTGGAGATGAAGACATGGACGAAATATAGAGTTTTCCACTTCATAATTTCGTCCATATGAGTGCATGGTGCTGCGACACCATTAGTTATGGGCCATGCCCATGTAATTTTCGCAGGAATTAAGTCAGCCACTTTTTAGAGTCCGTATTGAAGGGGAAAGGCCTTCTAGGGTTTGGTTCGGCCACCATATGCATGGCTGGCCGAACCCCCACCTTTTCCTCCTATAAATACCCCCATAGCCGTCACGTTTAGACTCGGATTTTGATTAGACTAAAAGTTAGCCATTGCTGCAACTCTCGTGTACTTCTTTTGAGGCCAACGCCCAGAACAAGACCGACTATTCGGAATTCCACCTTTTCAATAAAGCTTTCATCTACATCTGCAATAATTCTGATTGCATTATTAGTTCTTACTTGTTCTCCATTTCATGTAGGAATTAAGACCCTCGCTGGTCAGGTTGATCGTGCATCCGCAAGATCAGTAACTCCCGGAGATTGTCCTAACATTGCATTAGCGCACGAGTTTTGCACGTGTAGTCGGATCGTCAAGCACGAACTCCACCAACAAATCGACGTTATCATAGTCTCATCGAAAGATCGGACACCTTTGCCCTATCAAGTGGTATCAGATTTCAGGTTGCTCGGTGAGATTTTACAGTTTTCTTAGTGTAGATTGCATCTGCCTCATATCTATAAACCACGAAAAAGCCAAAAATATTGTTAGGGTTTTAGATCATCATCCCATAAACCCCCTCGCTGGTCATGTAGGAATTAAGACCCTCGCTGGTCAGGCTGATCGTGCATCCACAAGATCAGTAACTCCCGGAGATTGTCCTAACGATTGCATTGGCGCACGATTTTTGCACGTGTAGTCGGATCGTCAAGCACGAACTCCATCAACAAATCGACGTTATCATAGTCTCATCGAAAGATCGGACACTGATACGTCTCCGACGTATCGATAATTTCTTATGTTCTATGCCATATTATTGATGATACCTGCATGTTTTATGCACACTTTATGTCATATTCGTGCATTTTCCGGAACTAACCTATTAACAAGATGCCGAAGTGTCGGTTCCTGTTTTCTCGCTGTTTTTGGTTTCAGAAATCCTAGTAACGAAATATTCTCGGAATTGGACGAAACAAAGACCCGTGGGCCTATTTTTCCACGGAGCTTCCGGAAGACCGAAGAACATACGAAGTGGGGCCACGAGGTGGCGACACCACAAGGCGGCGCGGCCCGGGGGGCCCGCGCCGCCCTATGGTGTGGCCCCCTCGTCCGGCCCCCGACTCGCCCTTCCGCCTACTTAAAGCCTCCGTCGCGAAACCCCCGATGCGAAAAACCACGATACGGAAAACCTTACCGAGACGCCGCCGCCGCCGATCCCATCTCGGGGGATTCCGGAGATCTCCTCCGGCACCCCGCCGGAGAGGGGATTCATCTCCCGAGGACTCTACACCGCCATGGTCGCCTCCGGAGTGATGAGTGAGTAGTTCACCCCTGGACTATGGGTCCATAGCAGTAGCTAGATGGTTGTCTTCTCCTCATTGTGCTTCATTGTTGGATCCGGTGAGCTGCCTAACATGATCAAGATCATCTATCTGTAATTCTAGATGTTGTGTTTGTCGGGATCCGATGGATAGAGAATACCATGTCATGTTAATTATCAAGTTATTACATATGTGTTGTTTATGATCTTGCATGCTCTCCGTTACTAATAGAGGCTCTGGCCAAGTTTTTACTTTTAACTCCAAGAGGGAGTACTTATGCTCGATAGTGGGTTCATGCCTGCATTGACACCGGGACAGATGACGAAAAGTTCTAAGGTTGTGTTGTGCTCGTTTCCACTAGGGATAAAACATTGGCGCTATGTCCGAGGATGTAGTTGTTGATTACATTACGCACCATACTTAATGCAATTGTCCGTTGTTAGCAACTTAATACCGGAGGGGGTTCGGATGATAACCTCGAAGGTGGACTTTTTAGGCATAGATGCGATTGGATGGCGGTCTATGTACTTTGTCGTAATGCCCAATTAAATCTCACTATACTTATCATGTCATGTATGTGCATTGTTATGTCCTCTCTATTTGTCAATTGCCCGACCGTAATTTGTTCACCCAACATGCTTTTATCTTATGGGAGAGACACCTCTAGTGAACTCGTGGACCCCGGTCCATTCTTTTAATACTGAAATACAAATCTGTCGCAATACTTATTTTTACTATTTTCTCTGCAAACAATCATCTTCCACACAATACGGTTAATCCTTTGTTACAGACAAGCCGGTGAGATTGACAACCTCACTCGTTTCGTTGGGGCAAAGTACTTTGGTTGTGTTGTGCAGGTTCCACGTTGGCGCCCGATGTCTACGGGAGCTTCTATTCTTGTAGACAGTGTTGGGCCTCCAAGAGCAGAGGTTTGTAGAACAAGCAGCAAGTTTCCCTTAAGTGGATTACCCAAGGTTTATCGATCTCGTGGAGGAAGAGGTCAAAGATATCCCTCTCATGCAACCCTGCAACCACAAAGCAAGAAGTCTCTTGTGTCCCCAACACACCCAATAGGTGCACTAGTTCGGCGAAGAGATAGTGAAATACAGGTGGTATGAATAAGTGGTAGCAACGGCACCATAAAAGTGCTTTGCCCAGGACAGTAAACAAGCAAGTAGTAACGCAGCAGATAGTAACGCAGAGAAAACAAGAAACAAGCAGCGATAGCGATATTTAGGAACAAGGCCTAGGGATTAGACTTTCACTAGTGGACACTCTCAACATTGATCACATAACAGAATAGATAAATGCATACTCTACACTTTTGTTGGATGATGAACACATTGCGTAGGATTACACGAACCCTCAATGCCGGAGTTAACAAGCTCCACAATAATGCTCATATTTTAGTAACCTTTAGTGTAAGATAGATCAAAAGACTAAACCAAGTACTAGCATAGCATGCACACTGTCACCTTCATGCATATGTAGGAGGAATAGATCACATCAATATTATCATAGCAATAGTTAACTTCATAATCTACAAGAGATCATAATCATAGCATAAACCAAGTACTAACACGGTGCACACACTCTGTCACCTTTACACACGTGCAGGAGGAATAGAACTACTTTAATAACTTTGCTAGAGTAGCACATAGATAAATTGTGATACAAACACATTGCAATCATAAAGAGATATAAATAAGCACCTCACTATGCCATTCAACGAGTGAATAAGTATTCTGTGAAATATAGCCTAAGAGACCCACACGGTGCACACACCGTCACCTTTACACACGTGGGACAAGGA
Source organism: Lolium rigidum (assembly GCF_022539505.1). Lineage (NCBI taxonomy): Eukaryota > Viridiplantae > Streptophyta > Magnoliopsida > Poales > Poaceae > Lolium > Lolium rigidum. Next base: position 120,714,676 of record NC_061509.1, read on the forward strand.
GTCTCCGGAGATCACATAAGTAAAACTCACTTGACTAGCATAATGACATGTAGATTACAAGCATCATCATATGAATCTCAATCATGTAAGGCAGCTCATGAGATTATTGTATTGAAGCACATAGGAGAGAGATGAACCACATAGCTACCGGTACAGCCCCGAGCCTCGATGGAGAACTACTCCTCCTCATGGGAGCAGCAGCGGTGATGAAGATAGCGGTGGAGATGGCAGCGGTGTCGATGGAGAAGCCTTCCGGGGCACTTCCCCGCTCCGGCAGGTGCCGGAACGGAGACTCCTGTCCCCCGGATCTTGGCTTCGCGATGGCGGCGGCTCCGGGAAGGTTTTCCGTATCGTGGTTTTTCGTATCATGGGTTTCGCGACGGAGGCTTTATATAGGCGAAGAGGCGGCGCAGGAGGGTCGAAGGGGTGGCCACACCATAGGCCGGCGCGGCCGGGGCCCGTGGTCGCGCCACCCTATCATCCGGGCCCACAGGCCCCCTCCGGCGGCTCTCGGTGTCTCGGATGCTTCCGGTGAAAATAGGAACCCGGGTCTTCGTTTCGTCCAATTCCGAGAATATTTCGTTACTAGGATTTCGAAACCAAAAACAGCGTAAAACGAGAACCGGCACTTCGGCATCTTGTTAATAGGTTAGTTCCGTAAAATGCACGAATATGACATAAAGTGTGCATAAAACATGTAGGTATCATCAATAATATGGCATAGAACATAAGAAATTATCGATACGTCGGAGACGTATCAAGCATCCCCAAGCTTAGTTCTCGCTCGTCCCGAGCGAGGTAAAACGATAACAAAGATAATTTCTGAAGTGATATGCCATCATAACCTTGATCATACTATTTGTAAACATATGTAGTGAATGCAGCGATCAAAAACAATGGTAATGACATGAGAAAACAAGTGAATCATAAAGCAAAGACTTTTCATGAATAGTACTTCAAGACAAGTATTAATAAGTCTTGCATAAGAGTTAACTCATAAAGCAACAAATCAAAGTAAAGGTATTGAAGCAACACAAAGGAAGATTAAGTTTCAGCGGTTGCTTTCAACTTGTAACATGTATATCTCATGGATAATTGTCAACATAGAGTAATATAACAAGTGCAATATGCAAGTATGTAGGAATCAATGCACAGTTCACACAAGTGTTTGCTTCTTGAGGTGGAGAGAAATAGGTGAACCGACTCAACATAAAAGTAAAGAGAATGGTCCTTCAAAGAGGAAAGCATCGATTGCTATATTTGTGCTAGAGCTTTTATTTTGAAAACATGAAACAATTTTGTCAACGGTAGTAATAAAGCATATGAGTTATGTACATTATATCTTACAAGTTGCAAGCCTCATGCATAGTATACTAATAGTGCCCGCACCTTGTCCTAATTAGCTTGGACTACCGGATCTTTGCAATGCACATGTTTTAACCAAGTGTCACAATGGGGTACCTCCATGCCACCCGTACAAAGGTCTAAGGAGAAAGCTCGCATTTTGGATTTCTCGCTTTTGATTATTCTCAACTTAGACATCCATACCGGGACAACATGGACAACAGATAATGGACTCCTCTTTAATGCATAAGCATGTGGCAACAATTATTATTCTCATATGAGATTGAGGATATATGTCCAAAATCGAAACTTCCACCATGATTCATGGCTTTAGTTAGCGGCCCAATGTTCTTCTCTAACAATATGCATGCTCCAACCATTAAGGTGGTAGATCTCTCTTACTTCAGACAAGACGGACATGCATAGCAACTCACATGATATTCAACAAAGAATAGTTGATGGCGTCCCCTGAAGCATGGTTATCGCACAACAAGCAACTTAATAAGAGATAAAGTGCATAAGTACATATTCAATACCACAATAGTTTTTAAGCTATTTGTCCCATGAGCTATATATTGCAAAGGTGAATGATGGAATTTTAAAGGTAGCACTCAAGCAATTTACTTTGGAATGGCGGATAAATACCATGTAGTAGGTAGGTATGGTGGACACAAATGGCATAGTGGTTGGCTCAAGGATTTTGGATGCATGAGAAGTATTCCCTCTCGATACAAGGTTTAGGCTAGCAAGGTTATTTGAAACAAACACAAGGATGAACCGGTGCAGCAAAACTCACATAAAAGACATATTGTAAACATTATAAGACTCCATACCGTCTTCCTTGTTGTTCAAAACTCAATACTAGATGTTATCTAGACTCTAGAGAAACCAAATATGCAAACCAAATTAGCAAGATCTAAGTATTTCTTCATTAATGGGTGCAAAGTATATGATGCAAGAGCTTAAACATGAGCACAACAATTGCCAAGTATCACATTATCCAAGACATTATAGCAATTTACTACATGTATCATTTTCCAATTCCAACCATATAACAAATTAACGAAGAAGAAACTTCGCCATGAAAATTAAAAGCTAAGAACACATGTGTTCATATGAACCAGCGGAGCGTGTCTCTCTCCCACACAAGCATTTATTCAAACAAAAACAAAAGCACACAGACGCTCCAAGTAAAGTACATAAGATGTGGCCGAATAAAAATATAGTTTCAAGAGAAGGAACCTGATAATTTGTCGATGAAGAAGGGGATGCCTTGGGCATCCCCAAGCTTAGACGCTTGAGTCTTCTTAGAATATGCAGGGGTGAACCACCGGGGCATCCCCAAGCTTAGAGCTTTCACTCTCCTTGATCATAGTATATCATCCTCCTCTCTTGACCCTTGAAAACTTCCTCCACACCAAACTCGAAACAAACTCATTAGAGGGTTAGTGCATAATCAAAAACTCACATGTTCAGAGATGACACAATCATTCTTAACACTTCTGGACATTGCTCAAAGCTACTGGAAGGTAATGGAACAAAGAAATCCACCCAACACAACGAAAGAAGCAATGCGAAATAAAAGGCAGAATCTGTCAAAACAGAACAGTCCGTAAAGACGAATTTTAAAAGAGCACCAGACTTGCTCAAATGAAAATGCCCAAATTGAATGAAAGTTGCGTACATATCTGAGGATCACTCACGTAAATTGGCATAATTTTCTGAGTTACCTACAGAGAATTAGACCCAGATTCGTGACAAGCAAGGAAATCTGGAACTCGCGCAAGAATCCAAATCTAGTACTTACTTTACTATCAACGACTTTACTTGGCACAACAAAACATAAAACTAAGATAAGGAGAGGTTGCTACAGTAGTAAACAACTTCCAAGACACAAATATAAAACAAAGTACTGTAGCAAAATAACACATGGGTTATCTTCCAAGAAGTTCTTTCTTTATAGCCGTTAAGATGGGCTCAGCAGTTTTAATGATGCACTTGCAAGAAATAGTATTTGAAGCAAAAGAGAGCATCAAGAGGTAAATTCAAAACACATTTAAGTCTAACATGCTTCCTATGCAAAGGAATCTTCTAAATAAACAAGTTCATGAAGAGCAAAGTAACAAGCATAGGAAGATAAAACAAGTGTAGCTTCAAAAATTTCAGCACATAGAGAGGCATTTTAGTAACATGAAAATTTCTACAACCATATTTTCCTCTCTCATAATGACTTTCAGTAGCAACATGAGCAAACTCAACAATATAACTATCACATAAAGCATTCTTATCATGAGTCTCATGCATAAAATTATTACTCTCCACATAGGCATAATCAATTTTATTAGTTGTAGTGGGAGCAAATTCAACAAAGTAGCTATCATTATTATTCTCATCGAGTGTAGGAGGCATAGTATAATCACAATAAAATTTACTCTCCATAGTGCTTGGGGGACTAAAAAGATCATGAAAACCAGCTTCCCCAAGCTTAGAACTTTCTATATCATTATCAACAATGGTGTTCAAAGCGTTCATACTAATATTACTACCAGCATGCAAATAAGATTTCATAGGTTTTTTAATTTTCGCATCAAACAATCCATGTTTTAAATCAGGAAATAGAATAAGAAGCTCATTGTTGTCCATTATGCCTAACTAGTGTAAACAAGAAACAAAAAGATGCAATTGCAGGATCTAAAGGAAATAGCTTCGAGCACAAACACAATGGTAACAGAAAAGTACTTTACCTGAGACCGGAGTATGAGAGCCTTTTACCTTTCCTCCCCGGCAACGGCGCCGTAAAAGTGCTTGATGTCTACGGGAGCTTCTATTCTTGTAGACAGTGTTGGGCCTCCAAGAGCAGAGGTTTGTAGAACAGCAGCAAGTTTCCCTTAAGTGGATTACCCAAGGTTTATCGATCTCGTGGAGGAAGAGGTCAAAGATATCCCTCTCATGCAACCCCGCAACCACAAAGCAAGAAGTCTCTTGTGTCCCCAACACACCCAATAGGTGCACTAGTTCGGCGAAGAGATAGTGAAATACAGGTGGTATGAATAAGTGGTAGCAACGGCACCAGAAAAGTGCTTTGCCCAGGACAGTAAACAAGCAGTAGTAACGCAGCAGTAGTAACGCAGTAAACACAGAAACAAGCAAGCGATAGCGATATTTAGGAACAAGGCCTAGGGATTAGACTTTCACTAGTGGACACTCTCAACATTGATCACATAACAGTAATAGATAAATGCATACTCTACACTTTTGTTGGATGATGAACACATTGCGTAGGATTAAAAGAACCCTCAATGCCGGAGTTAACAAGCTCCACAATAATGCTCATATTTTAGTAACCTTTAGTGTAAGATAGATCAAAAGACTAAACCAAGTACTAGCATAGCATGCACACTGTCACTTTCATGCATATGTAGGAGGAATAGATCACATCAATATTATCATAGCAATAGTTAACTTCATAATCTACAAGAGATCATAATCATAGCATAAACCAAGTACTAACACGGTGCACACACTGTCACCTTTACACACGTGCAGGAGGAATAGAACTACTTTAATAACTTTGCTAGAGTAGCACATAGATAAATTGTGATACAAACACATTGCAATCATAAAGAGATATAAATAAGCACCTCACTATGCCATTCAACAAAGTGAATAAGTATTCTCGTGAAATATAGCCTAAGAGACCCACACGGTGCACACACTCGTCACCTTTACACACGTGGGACAAGGAGTCTCCGGAGATCACATAATTAAAACTCACTTGACTAGCATAATGACATCTAGATTACAAGCATCATCATATGAATCTCAATCATGTAAGGCAGCTCATGAGATTATTGTATTGAAGCACATAGGAGAGAGATGAACCACATAGCTACCTGGCATGGTCCCGAGCCTCGATGGAGAACTACTCCTCCTCATGGGAGCAAGCAGCGGTGATGAAGATGGCGGTGGAGATGGCAGCGGTGTCGATGGAGAAGCCTCCGGGGGCACTTCCCCGCTCCGGCAGGGTGCCGGAACAGAGACTCCTGTCCCCCAGATCTTGGCTTCGCGATGGCGGCGGCTCTGGAAGGTTTTCCGTATCGTGGTTTTTCGTATCAGGGGTTTCGCTACGGAGGCTTTATATAGGCGAAGAGGCGGCGCAGAGGGTCGAAGGGGTGGCCACACCATAGGCTGGCGCGGCCGTGGCCCGAGCCGCGCCACCCTATCATCCGGGGCCCACGAGGCCCCCTCCGGCGGCTCTCGGGTGTTCTGGATGCTTCCGGTGAAAATAGGAACCTGGGTCTTCGTTTCGTCCAATTCCGAGAATATTTCGTTACTAGGATTTCTGAAACCAAAAACAGCAGAAAACAGGAACTGGCACTTGGGCATCTTGTTAATAGGTTAGTTCCAGAAAATGCACGAATATGACATAAAGTGTGCATGAAACATGTAGGTATCATCAATAATATGGCATAGAACATAAGAAATTATCGATACGTCGGAGACGTATCAGCGCCGGAATCTCTGGTGTTGCGCCGCACTACATCCCGCCACCATCAACCTTCAACGTGCTTCTTGGCTCCTCCTGGTTCGATAAACCTTGGTTTCTTTCTGAGGGAAAACTTGCTGCTGTGCGCATCATACCTTCCTCTTGGGGTTGCCCAACGAACGTGTGAAATACACGCCATCAGACACCTTTGCCCTATCAAGTGGTATCAGATTTCAGGTTGCTCGGTGAGATTTTACAGTTTTCTTAGTGTAGATTGCATCTGCCATCATACCTATAAACCACGAAAAAGCCAAAAATACTGTTAGGGTTTTAGATCATCATCCCATAAACCCCCTGCCACGTCTTTGCATTGTCTTTTTATTTTTGCATAGTTGAATTTGTGTCTGCATCTTCGTGTCGAGTTGCTGGTCTTAGCGTCTAGTGTCTTTAGAGTTTCGAGTTCTGGTCATATTAGTCACGTCGCCTGTAAGATCCCAAAAATTTCAAAAGAAAGAAAATGAATTTCCCTATTTCCAAATTTTGGAACCAACAAAAACTTTTCTTAAATTAAGTTTGATACATAGTGATCTTGCTTAATTCTTGTGCAATTGCTATGATTGCTTGTTAAAGTATTTTGAAATGATCTTAAACCCTAAATCTCACCCCTCTTTTCACCACCCAAGTTAAAATAAAATAAAAGGAAATTAAATAAGAAAAAGGGGATATGTGCCTATGGCTATTTTTGTAAATCTTTACCCTAGGCCTTTCTACTTTGATTAGAGGTTTGGAAAACCTTCATACACCTTACCTAGTACTTATCAAACCAAATCCAAGTTGAAACCAAAGATTTTAAAAAGAAAATAAAAATGCCATAGAGGCATATGAGAGCAAATAGCAAATTTGTGAATTTGAGGATCTTGACCCTAAGACTTGTTGTGAATGGTTGGATCACTCCTCTATACCATTTCAACACTCAACAACATCAATTGGGTCAAGCCAAGTCAAATTAAAAATCAAATGCAACATATGCATAGAGGCATATGTGACACATAGCTATAATACCCAATTCTTGTCCTATGCATTTATACCTTGACCAAATGGTGTGAAACCATCTCTAAACCTAATCTAACCCTAAATGGACCCTAACCCATGCCCAAGTAAAGCAAGGGGAATAAATTACAAGATTAGTGGAAATTGACATATCACCTCTTATGTGTTATGGCCATTTTTGCAAATCTTTGAGCTAGACCTTTTGGAATGGTTTCAATGGTTTAGAAATGTTCCTAAACTAATAAGAATCACTTTGGAGTCAAGAAAAATCAAATCAAATGGAGAGAAATCAAATAGTGAGAAAATTCCATTTTCACTCACATACACTTTAGCTAATTTTGCAAATCTTCAACCAAGGCCACCATGGCTTGTGCCATTGTTTGTAAAACACTTATATATCAATAACACACCCTTTTGAATCAAAGAAACCAGAATCAAATCAAAGAAAAATGCAAATTCCAACTTACATATGATAATGGTCATGTGACCATTTTATAACATCTTCACCACTTTGCACCCCTGGTTTTGACTTTTCTTAAATCAACCTTGACCAACTCTCTCCACCTCATCCAAGACCCTGTCAAGATGAACCACTTTGCTGTTGACCACCAGTGCTGACTTTGACAGGTTGACCAGAATAGATGAGACAAGTGGAGACATTGAAATAAAGAGAAGATCAACCCCCAATTTGAAATCTTGCAAATCTTCACCAAATTGACCACCACCACCCTTCTACCTCTCTGAATATATGAATGAGATCCACCAAAAAGATTTCCAAAATTCAACAAAATTTCTCTTGCGGCCATTATCACAAACACCTTGCAGGCAACATTTGGAAAATGCAACACATGCTTTTACACACTGGATTTTTGCCTAAACCCCTTTTGATCCTTGATCATTGTTGCTCCTGTACCTCCTCTGCATCAAGCCCTGCCTTTGGCACTGAGTAAATAATCAAGTTTTTCAACCATGCCGTGTACCATGCCCACACACAAGCACTCGATCTCCCTGGCCCTCCCCTCTCTCGAGCACTATGTCAGCAAGCACGCCCACACTTCCCTGAGCTTGCTCGTACCAGCCCTGACCGAAGAAACGCACGCCCTTGGCCAGAACGCCGCACACCCAGAAACGCCAGAACGATGCCAGTCACGCGGTGAGCGCGCACGGACACCGTCCTGGACGCGCCAGAGCACGCGCGTGTGCCGTCGCCTCAGCCCACCCCTGCACGCCTACTTCTGCATCGAGCGTCGCCACCATCTCCTCTACCCCGTAGACACGCTCGCTAGCTCGCGGAGGACCTGTCGCCGTCGCAATGATCCGCGCCATTGCCGCCAGTACCCGGCGCAGACGCGGAAGCAACCCAAGCCGTCCCCTCCTCCTTTCTCTGCACCAGCTACACGTTGAGCGTTGCCTGGCCGTCGCCTACCTCGCGCCCCTATCGCCTTGCCCCTTCGCGCCCTGGAGAGCCCTTGCCGTCGACGACCCTCCACGGCACCCTCGCCGCACTTGCGCAGCTATAAATAGCGCCCCTCCCGCACTGCATCCTCCACACCATTTCTGCTCCCCTCCTTCTCCTCCACCTCCTCAACCCCTGCTCCACCCTGATTAAGCCCCACACCGCTCCAATTGAGACGTCGATCACCGGAGTCCGCCGCAGTACAATCCCGCGATTCCGTCCACCTCAAGCCCCGCCGCCGGTACCAATCAACTCCTCGTCGTCGACAACATCGTCTAGCATCAGCGCCGCCCCTCGCCGGAGCCCCAACACGCCGCCGACCCCCTACCTCCGCAGCGACAGCACGCCCCTCTCGACGACGAAGGCGACGCGGCTGCACCGTCGATCCTCGATCTAATCCGACGGCCCAGGTTAGGAGATACCGATTCGGTGGGATTAAGTCGCTGACGCATGGGACCCATTGTCAGCTGGCCCGAAACGTTACTGGGCTGGCCCTTCTGCGTTTTAAACCTTTCGGCCCATTCCTTTTCCCGCCTAGCCCACTTAGCAAATCCAAATTAAATTGTTTCAGAGAATTTCAATACTGATGCTTTGCTATAAATTGAATAGTTTCAAATCTACAAACCCAAATTGAGTGATTCGAAATGTTCTCGAAATCTTATGAAATTATCTAACTAACCCCACTAGTTTCAACCTCATAGCTTGTGTAGATTTTGAATAGCAAAAATAACAAGTCAGATACTTTTCAGTTTTCAAATAAATATTAAAAATCAACCCTTTTGAATTTTTAGGTGATTCCACCTCTCGTAATTCACATTTCACAAACTCTAATTTACCACGCAAAAATATGATATGGGTCCTGTACATAATCATGGGCTAGAAGCAAAATATTGGCTATGTATTCAATAACTAGCCCATTTAAACCATTTCAAAAATTAGGAATTTAAATCTATGAGGTGAAGCACCTCATTTAACTCAGTTTCTCAAGTGTTGTGAAGTAATGTGATGACCTCTATTGCTTAGGCTCATACTTTCTCACTTGGGGAACTTAAATCAAAATAGTATTTAAATTATAATGGTTATTTAAATCACATGAGAGGATGAATCTCATTTAAATCATTTTTCTCAAATGATAAGTGTGAAGTGTGGACCTTGGTCAACATGTGATCATACATGATTATTTGAGAAGATTAAATCTTAGGAAGATTCAATGAGAGGAAATTATTTCTCCCAAACTAAAAAGAACCCTAATCAACATTTCAATGAGAGGAAATTATTTTCCTATTACTAAATAAGGAAACCCTAGCATAATTTTGGAATAAATGTTAAGTAGTGATGCTAGATCATTGGTGTGAGCCATTAAGGCTAATTAAGTCTACTTAAGTGCTGTTTGGTGATTGTATCATCGTATTCGTTTATAGACGCTAGTACCAGAGACTATCAAGAGGAGGAGGTATTCTACCAAGAGGAAGAAGAAGAGAACTTTGACCACCTCACCAACCAAGGCAAGCTAATAATCTTGCAAAATGCAAATCTCTACAAGAGCAAGGCATCACCACATTTTACTTTATGCTTAATAGTCCTATCCCAAGTTTTTACCTTACAAGCTTTACTGATGTTGATTTATCAAAGTTACTTTTTGATTTATGACTCACTTGGTCTAGAGTAGCACAAGAGCATCAAATTTAGCCTAGAGTAATCAAAGCTAGTTAGCACCCCTCATGACTAGTTGCTAGTGCTAAAAAAATAAAATTGACTACTCTAGATGGGAACATGTGAAATGAAATGACTTTGAAAACCTTGGAATGATGAGTCATTCTATTGAAAGATTTTGAAGGTGAATATGACTGATGAATGACTGGGTGAATTTTACGAAAACTGATGGTTGGGTTCAGATGCGATACCATTCCAATTTGAAAGTACCCCCACAATACCCAACATGGGTAAGGGCTTAACTAGAAATTTATGTGCTTTTGTATGGGTTCCCTATGAACAAGCGTCATCGGGGTTATACCGAAAGCTGCCTCTACAACAAAAGAAGTGATGTGATATGACGTGAAATAAGGTGAATGTCCGGCCCAAGCCCTGTGCAGTTCCCAGGCTGACTGTCTGTCTTCACTGGGAGGCCAAGCTCATGGGGAGAGGTGCCTATACTAGAGTATGTAAGTGAAAGGTTATGGTTGGTAGTCCGCACATGGAGTGTGGTAAATCAGGGTCAGTTAACCCTGACGGATTATTGCAAATGTTGTGGCACAAGTGTACGACCTCTGCAGAGTGTAGAACTATTCGGATAGCCGTGTCCATGGTAATGGACGGTTGGAAAGGCCATACTGTTCCGTCAGCAGATCATTTTCAAAAAATGTGACTTGTGACTTGAACTTGAAAGGTGAATGGTGAATTTGAAGTGAATCACAACAGAGTTGTGGGAATGACACTAATGTTCCCACTTGAGTTAGTTAGCAAATGAAGAGGCTTTTTACTAAATGTTTGTGAACTAAAATTAGCTTTATGCAAATCAACTTAGAGCTTAGCACCCCATTACTAAAGTTAATAGTGCTTACACTAGAATTAGTTTGCGAGTACTTTAAAAGTACTCATGGCTTTATCCCTGGCTATTCAAATGGCCATACTTTGAAGGAGAACGGCAGTACGAGGAAGATGGACAGCAGGACGTCTACGACAACTAGGACTGCTCCTGACGTTAAGCGTTGGCCTGTGGATTAGATAGCCACTACTACTTTGCTTCCGCTATTTGTGATGTTCGTTGATCAATAGATCAACTACTATTGTAATATTGGATCATGTGATCTACCTTTGTAAGACGATTATGTGTTGTAATAAATGATGACTCTATGATATTCAACTATTATGTCTCGCAACAACAATATTCCTGGGATTGCGATGTATGGCATAATAGGCATCTGGACTTAAAAATCCGGGTGTTGACACCGCCGCTGCTCGCACCATACGCAGTTCACCGCCACCACTGCCATATACATCACCATATATACTTCCACCACTACCATCTACACCCACCATATATCCTTCCGCCACTGCCATATACTCCCACCAGATCGTTTCCACCACAGTCATATACATCTGCCATATACCCTGTTTCCTACCGTGACACATATTCGTGTTGTTTCTCTGCCGTAACAGAGTCTGAGTAGAATTAGGTTTTATTGTGAAGGAGAGAAAAAATAAAAATAAAAATAAATCTAGAAACGCTTCCAGAAAAAAATTCTGGCTACATTGGTTTTTCACCTTGGCGATCACTTTTCGCCACTGGCCTTTATAGCGACATTTTTTTTGCTCCTGCACGCTTTCCGGAGCACTTCCGAAATTTCAACAAAAAAATTTCTGAGGCTATACTGTTTTTAGACCTCGGGGATCAGTTTGAGACACTCGCCATCAGAGTGATTTTTCGCATCTCGGGTCGCCACATCATCACCACCTCATCACTGCTAGTTGCTTGTGTGCCGCGCCGTGACCTCGTTTGTGATCTAGGCTCGCGTCTCTAGTACGGTCTAGCCTAGGACCAGCACAATACCGTTGTTGAGCATACTTTCAATACTGCATCGCTGTTTTGACAATTGCTGTTTTTGCTACCATATTAGCCTTCCTACATCTACACATATTGTCTCCACGTGCTTGGTGTCGACCCCTGGTACTCGCTTTGGCAATCTTTGGAGACACCGATTCCTATTGGTTGCCACATCGCCTTCCTACTGTTTGGTAAGAACTTGTAAGAGCTTCGTATTTTGCTTGACGGATTACGCGTGAACCACCATATTCCGTAGTTTGTAGGCATATACATTGTTGCTTGTTGCATACTAACCATGACAGGCACAGAGTCGGCGACCGTTAACCCGGATAAGATGACGAATGCAGAGATGCATGCTCACTTCACCCATCTTTTGGGAGGGCATGCACAGGACGTGGACGCGCGCCTTGGTGATGTTGACGCCAAACTCACCAACGCGCTGGACAAGATTGATGGCCTCGAGGAAGCCTTCAACTCCAAGCTCGACGCCAAGTTCCAGGAGTTGTTGACTCAGTTACCCCAGCTGTCGCGACAAAATGCGACGTCGCGCACGCCGCGTTCCTCGTGCGGACATTCCTGCGGGTACCGCTCAAGCTGCAGCAGCCGCATCTGAAGCACTTTCTGATGAAGGATACGAAGATTATGGAGGGGGCGAGGATGAGCGGGTAGATGAGAACATGCTGGACGGCGAGGAAGTCGAACAACCTGCACCTGGTCGTTCACGAGAACTGAACCGCAACGCTCGCCCACCTCTACGCCCGATACGTGATGTTGATCATGTTGTTAAACTTAAATTGAATATTCCGCCATTTGAGGGTAGATATAATCCTGATGCATACCTTACTTGGGAATTGTAAGTAGAGCAACACTTTGCATGTTTACGATATCCTGATCATTTGTGTGTTAGTGCTGCTACTTCTGAGTTCACAGATTTTGCATCTATTTGGTGGTCTGAGCATTGTAGAGTACATAATGCTAATATTCCTACTACTTGGGTAGGTTTAAAACTTGCTATGCGTACTCGTTTTGTTCCTCCATATTATCAAAGTGATTTGCTGAAAAAATTGACTCGCTTAGAACAAGGAAAAAATTATGTAGAAGACTATTATCAAGAATTGCAAACTGGCATGATTCGCTGTGGTATTGTAGAGGATAATGAGGCTATGCTTGCACATTTCTTTGGTGGTTTGAATAAAGAGATTCATCATATTCTAGATTATAAGGAGTACAACACTATTACTCGCTTGTTTCATCTTGCTTGCAAAGCTGAACGTGAAGTGCAGGATCGTCAAACACCCTGGAGAAGAGCTAATATTTCTGCAGGTCATACATCGTCATGTTGATACGTCTCCGACGTATCGATAATTTCTTATGTTCTATGCCATATTATTGATGATACCTACATGTTTTATGGACACTTTATGTCATATTCGTGCATTTTCTGGAACTAACCTATTAACAAGATGCCGAAGTGCCGCTTGCTCGTTTTCTCGCTGTTTTTGGTTTCAGAAATCCTAGTAACGAAATATTCTCGGAATTGGACGAAACGAAGACCCGGGGGCCTATTTCGCCACGAACCTTCCAGAAGACCGAAGAGCATACGAAGTGGGGCCACGAGGTGGCCAAACCACATGGCGGCGCGGCCAAGGGGGCCCGCGCCGCCATGTGGTGTGGGCCCCTCGTCGGCCCCCGACTCCGCCCTTCCGCCTACTTAAAGCCTCCATCGCGAAACCCCCGATGCGAAAAACCACGATACGGAAAACCTTACCGAGACGCCGCCGCCGCCGATCCCATCTCGGGGGATTCTCGGAGATCTCCTCCGGCACCCTGCCGGAGAGGGGATTCATCTCCCGGAGGACTCTACACCGCCATGGTCGCCTCCGGAGTGATGAGTGAGTAGTTCACTCCTGGACTATGGGTCCATAGCAGTAGCTAGATGGTTGTCTTCTCCTCATTGTGCTTCATTGTTGGATCTTGTGAGCTGCCTAACATGATCAAGATCATCTATCCGTAATACTCTATGTTGTGTTTGTCGGGATCCGATGGATAGAGAATACCATGTTATGTTAATTATCAAGTTATTACATATGTGTTGTTTATGATCTTGCATGCTCTCCGTTACTAGTAGAGGCTCGGCCAAGTTTTTGCTTTTAACTCCAAGAGGGAGTATTTATGCTCGATAGTGGGTTCGTGCTCGCATTGACACCGGGACGAGTGACAGAAAGTTCTAAGGTTGTGCTGTGCTGTTGCCACTAGGGATAAAACATTGGCGCTATGTCCGAGGATGTAGTTGTTGATTACATTACGCACCATACTTAATGCAATTGTCTGTTGCTTTGCAACTTAATACTGGAGGGGGTTCGGATGTAGTTGGAGGTGGACTTTTTAGGCATAGATGTAGTTGGATGGCGGTCTATGTACTTTGTAGTAATGCCCAATTAAATCTCACTATACTTATCATGCCATGTATGTGCATTGTTATGCCCTCTCTATTTGTCAATTGCCCGACTGTAATTTGTTCACCCAACATGCTTTTATCTTATGGGAGAGACACCTCTAGTGAACTGTGGACCCCGGTCCATTCTTTAATACTGAAATACAAATCTGCTGCAATACTTGTTTTACTATTTTCTCTGCAAACAATCATCTTCCACACAATACGGTTAATCCTTTGTTACAGCAAGCCGGTGAGATTGACAACCTCACCTGTTTCGTTGGGGCAAAGTACTTTGGTTGTGTTGTGCAGGGTTCCACGTTGGCGCCGGAATCTCCGGTGTTGCGCCGCACTACATCCCGCCGCCATCAACCTTCAACGTGCTTCTTGGCTCCTCCTGGTTCGATAAACCTTGGTTTCTTTCTCGAGGGAAAACTTGCTGCTGTGCGCATCATACCTTCCTCTTGGGGTTGCCCAACGAACGTGTGAAATACACGCCATCAAGCATATTTTTTGGCGCCGTTGCCGGGGAGATCAAGACACGCTGCAAGGGGAGTCTCCACTTCTCAATCTCTTTACTTTGTTTTTGTCTTGCTTTATTTTATTTACTACTTTGTTTGCTGCATTATATCAAAACACAAAAAAATTAGTTGCTAGCTTTACTTTATTTGCTGTCTTGTTTGCTATATCAAAAACACAAAAAAATTAGTTTACTTGCATTTACTTTATCTAGTTTGCTTTATTTACTATTGCTAAAATGGCCAACCCTGAAAATACTAAGTTGTGTGACTTCACAAGCACAAATAATAATGATTTCCTATGCACACCTATTGCTCCACCTGCTACTACAGCAGAATTCTTTGAAATTAAACCTGCTTTACTTAATCTTGTCATGAGAGAGCAATTTTCTGGTGTTAGTTCTGATGATGCTGCTGCCCATCTCAATAATTTTGTTGAACTATGTGAAATGCAAAAGTATAAAGATGTAGATGGTGACATTATAAAATTAAAATTGTTTCCTTTCTCATTAAGAGGAAGAGCTAAAGATTGGTTGCTATCTCTGCCTAAGAATAGTATTGATTCCCGGACTAAATGCAAGGATGCTTTTATTGGTAGATATTATCCCCCTGCTAAAATTATATCTTTGAGGAGTAGCATAATGAATTTTAAACAATTGGATAATGAACATGTTGCTCAAGCTTGGGAAAGAATGAAATCTCTCGGTTAAAAATTGCCCAACCCATGGACTGACTACTTGGATGATCATCCAAACCTTCTATGCAGGACTAAATTTTTCTTCGCGGAATTTATTGGATTCAGCTGCTGGAGGTACCTTTATGTCCATCACTCTTGGTGAAGCAACAAAGCTTCTTGATAATATGATGGTTAATTACTCTGAATGGCACACGGAAAGAGCTCCACAAGGTAAGAAGGTAAATTCGTTGAAGAATCCTCTTCCTTGAATGATAAAGTTGATGCTATTATGTCTATGCTTGCGAATGATAGGACTAATGTTGATCCTAATAATGTTCCATTAGCTTCATTGGTTGCCCAAGAAGAACATGTTGATGTAAACTTCATTAAAAATAATAATTTCAACAACAATGCTTATCGGAACAATTCTAGTAATAACTATAGGCCATATCCTTATAATAATGGTAACGGTTATGCTAATTCTTATGGGAATTCTTACAACAATAATAGGAATACACCCCCTGGACTTGAAGCCATGCTTAAAGAATTTATTAGTACACAAACTGCCTTTAACAAATCTGTTGAGGAAAAGCTCAATAAAATTGATATTCTTGTTTCTAGAGTTGATAGTCTTGCCTCCGATGTTGATCTTTTGAAATCGAAAGTTATGCCTAATATGGATATTGAAAATAAAATTGTTACTACAGCAAATGCCATCCAAGTTAGAATTAATGAGAATATAAGATTAATGGCTGAACTGCGTGCTAGGTGGGATAGAGAAGAAAATGAAAAACTAGCTAAAAAGGAAAATGTAGCTAAAGTTTGGACTATTACCACCACTAGCAATGCTAATGATTCATATGTTGCTGCACCTCCTACTATCAATGGTAAAATAATTTGTGTTGGCAATGCTTCTACTCCTAGTGCAAAGCGCACAAAATTACCTGAAACTGCTAAAGCTGTCGAAACTGCTTGTGATAAAACTGCTGAAATTTTTTCCAACCTTGGGGATGATAATCCCATTGCTTTAGATTGTAATGATTTAGATTTTGATGATTGCCACATCTCTGAAGTTATAAAGTTCTTGCAAAAACTTGCTAAGAGTCCCAATGCTAGCGCTATAAACTTGGCTTTCACAAAACATATTACAAATGCTCTCATAAAAGCTAGAGAAGAGAAACTAAAACTTGAAACTTCTATTCCTAGAAAGCTAGAGGATGGTTGGGAGCCCATCATTAAAATGAGAGTCAAAGATTTTGATTGTAATGCCTTATGTGATCTTGGTGCAAGTATTTCTGTTATGCCTAAAATAGTCTATGATATGCTTGACTTGCCACCATTGAAAAACTGTTATCTGGATGTTAATCTCGCTGATAATGCTAAAAAGAAACCTTTGGGGAAAGTTGATAATGTTCATATTATGGTTAACAATAACCTTGTCCCCGTTGATTTTGTTGTCTTGGATATTGAATGCAATGCATCTTGCCCCATTATATTGGGAAGACCTTTTCTTCGAACCGTTGGTGCTACTATTGATATGAAGGAAGGTAATATTAAATATCAATTTCCTCTCAAGAAAGGTATGGAACACTTCCCTAGAAAGAGAATGAAGTTACCTTATGATTCTATTATTAGAACAAATTATGATGTTGATGCTTCATCTCTCGATGTCACTTGAGATACACTTTCTGCGCCTAGCTGAAAGGCGTTAAAGAAAAGCGCTTATGGAAGACAACCCATGTTTTTACTCCAGTATTTTTGTTTTATATTTGTGTCTTGGAAGTTGTTTACTACTGTAGCAACCTCTCCTTATCTTAGTTTTATGTTTTGTTGTGCCAAGTAAAGTCTTTGATAGAAAAGTAAGTACTAGATTTGGATTACTGCGCAGTTCCAGATTTCTTTGCTGTCACGAATCTGGGTCTATCTCCCTGTAGGTAGCTCAGAAAATTAAGCCAATTTACGAGCATGATCCTCAGATATGTACGCAACTTTCATTCAATTTGAGCATTTTCGTTTGAGCAAGTCTGGTGGCCTAATAAAATCCATCTTTACGGACTGTTCTGTTTTGACAGATTCTGTCTTTTATTTCGCATTGCCTCTTTTGCTATGTTGGATGAATTTCTTTGATCCACTAATGTCCAGTAGCTTTATGCAATGTCCAGAAGTGTTAAGAATGATTGTGTCACCTCTGAACATGTGAATTTTTATTATGCACTAACCCTCTAATGAGTTGTTTCGAGTTAGGTGTGGAGGAAGTTTTCAAGGATCAAGAGAGGAGTATGATGCAATATGATCAAGGAGAGTGAAAGCTCTAAGCTTGGGGATGCCCCGGTGGTTCACCCCTGCATATATTAAGAAGACTCAAGCGTCTAAGCTTGGGGATGCCCAAGGCATCCCCTTCTTCATCGACAACATTATCAGGTTCCTCCCCTGAAACTATATTTTTATTCCGTCACATCTTATGTACTTTGCTTGGAGCGTCGGTTTTTTTTTGTTTTTGTTTTGTTTGAATAAAATGGATCCTAGCATTCACTTTATGGGAGAGAGACACGCTCCGCTGTAGCATATGGACAAATATGTCCTTAGGCTCTACTCATAGTATTCATGGCGAAGTTTCTTCTTCGTTAAATTGTTATATGGTTGGAATTGGAAAATGCTACATGTAGTAACTCTAAAATGTCTTGGATAATTTGATACTTGGCAATTGTTGTGCTCATGTTTAAGCTCTTGCATCATATACTTTGCACCAATTAATGAATAAATACTTAGATCTTGCTAATTTGGTTTGCATATTTGGTTTCTCTAGAGTCTAGATAACATCTAGTATTGAGTTTTGAACAACAAGGAAGACGGTATGGAGTCTTATAATGTTTACCATATGTCTTTTATGTGAGTTTTGCTGTACCGTTCATCCTTGTGTTTGTTTCAAATAACCTTGCTAGCCTAAACCTTGTATCGAGAGGGAATACTTCTCATGCATCCAAAATACTTGAGCCAACCACTATGCCATTTGTGTCCACCATACCTACCTACTACATGGTATTTATCCGCCATTCCAAAGTAAATTGCTTGAGTGCTACCTTTAAAATTCCATCATTCACCTTTGCAATATATAGCTCATGGGACAAATAGCTTAAAAACTATTGTAGTATTGAATATGTACTTATGCACTTTATCTCTTATTAAGTTGCTTGTTGTGCGATAACCATGCTTCGGGGACGCCATCAACTATTCTTTGTTGGATATCATGTGAGTTGCTATGCATGTCCGTCTTGTCCGAAGCAAGAGAGATCTACCACCTTCATGGTTGGAGCATGCATATTGTTAGAGAAGAACTTTGGGCCGCTAACTAAAGCCATGATTCATGGTGGAAGTTTCAGTTTGGACATATATCCTCAATCTCATATGAGAATAATAATTGTTGCCACATGCTTATGCATTAAAGAGGAGTCCATTATCTCGTTGTCCATGTTGTCCCGGTATGGATGTCTAAGTTGAGAATAATCAAAAGCGAGAAATCCAAAATGCGAGCTTTCTCCTTAGACCTTTGTACAGAGCGGCATGGAGGTACCCCATTGTGACACTTGGTCAAAACATGTGCATTGCAAAGATCCGGTAGTCCAAGTTAATTAGGACAAGGTGCGGGCACTATTAGTATACTATGCATGAGACTTGCAACTTGTAAGATACAATGTACATAACTCATATGCTTTATTACTACCGTTGACAAAATTGTTTCATGTTTTCAAAATAAAAGCTCTAGCACAAATATAGCAATCGATGCTTTCCTCTTTGAAGGACCATTCTTTTACTTTTATGTTGAGTCAGTTCACCTATTTCTCTCCACCTCAAGAAGCAAACACTTGTGTGAACTGTGCATTGATTCCTACATACTTGCATATTGTACTTGTTATATTACTCTATGTTGACTATTATCCATGAGATATACATGTTACAAGTTGAAAGCAACCGCTGAAACTTAATCTTCCTTTGTGTTGCTTCAATACCTTTACTTTGATTTATTGCTTTATGAGTTAACTCTTATGCAAGATTTATTAATACTTGTCTTGAAGTACTATTCATGAAAAGTCTTTGCTTTATGATTCACTTGTTTACTCATGTCATTACCATTGTTTTGATCGTTGCATCCACTACATATGTTTACAAATAGTATGATCAAGGTTATGATGGCATATCACTTCAGTAAATTATCTTTGTTATCGTTTTACCTCGCTCGGGACGAGCGAGAACTAAGCTTGGGGATGCTTGATACGTCTCCGACGTATCGATAATTTCTTATGTTCTATGCCATATTATTGATGATACCTACATGTTTTATGCACACTTTATGTCATATTCGTGCATTTTCCGGAACTAACCTATTAACAAGATGCCGAAGTGCCGGTTCTCGTTTTCTCGCTGTTTTTGGTTTCGAAATCCTAGTAACGAAATATTCTCGGAATTGGACGAAACGAAGACCCAGGGGCCTATTTTTCCACGGAGCTTCCAGAAGACCGAAGAACATACGAAGTGGGGCCACGAGGTGGCGACACCACGTGGCGGCGCGGCCAAGGGGGGGCCGCGCCGCCCTATGGTGTGGCCCCCGACTCTACCCTTCCGCCTACTTAAAGCCTCCGTCGCGAAACCCCTGAGGCGAAAAACCACGATACGGAAAACCTTACTGAGACGCCGCCGCCGCCGATCCCATCTCGGGGGATTCTGGAGATCTCCTCCGGCACCCTGCCGGAGAGGGGATTCATCTCCCGGAGGACTCTACACCGCCATGGTCGCCTCCGGAGTGATGAGTGAGTAGTTCACCCCCGGACTATGGGTCCATAGCGGTAGCTAGATGGTTGTCTTCTCCTCATTGTGCTTCATTGTTGGATCTTGTGAGCTGCCTAACATGATCAAGATCATCTATCTGTAATTCTATATGTTGTGTTTGTCGGGATCCGATGGATAGAGAATACCATGTCATGTTAATTATCAAGTTATTTCATATGTGTTGTTTATGATCTTGCATGCTCTCCGTTACTAGTAGAGGCTCTGGCCAAGTTTTTACTTTTAACTCCAAGAGGGAGTATTTATGCTCGATAGTGGGTTCATGCCCGCATTGACACCGGGACGAGTGACGAGAAAGTTCTAAGGTTGTGTTGTGCTTGTTGCCACTAGGGATAAAACATTGGCGCTATGTCCGAGGATGTAGTTGTTGATTACATTACGCACCATACTTAATGCAATTGTCCGTTGCTTTGCAACTTAATACTCGGAAGGGGTTCGGACGATAACCTGAAGGTGGACTTTTTAGGCATAGATGCAGTTGGATGGCGGTCTATGTACTTTGTCGTAATGCCCAATTAAATCTCACTATACTTATCATGTCATGTATGTGCATTGTTATGCCCTCTCTATTTGTCAATTGCCCGACCGTAATTTGTTCACCCAACATGCTTTTATCTTATGGGAGAGACACCTCTAGTGAACTGTGGACCCCGGTCCATTCTTTAATACCGAAATACAAATCTCGCTGCAATACTTGTTTTACTATTTTCTCTCGCAAACAATCATCTTCCACACAATACGGTTAATCCTTTGTTACAGACAAGCCGGTGAGATTGACAACCTCACTGTTTCGTTGGGGCAAAGTACTTTGGTTGTGTTGTGCAGGTTCCACGTTGGCGCCGGAATCTCCGGTGTTGCGCCGCACTACATCCCGCCGCCATCAACCTTCAACGTGCTTCTTGGCTCCTCCTGGTTCGATAAACCTTGGTTTCTTTCTGAGGGAAAACTTGCTGCTGTGCGCATCATACCTTCCTCTTGGGGTTGCCCAACGAACGTGTGAAATACACGCCATCACATGTCTCCTCGACAATCAGCGCCACCATCTCGTGGGGCTGCACCAGCACCTACAACCTCCAAGTACACCGCGCCTGCATCACGAGCACCACCTGCTGCTACTCCACCACCATCCGCTGGTCCTCCTTGGAGTTCCTCTTCCATGATCTCCACGGGAAAGACGCGCGACATTCAATGTTGCAAATGCTTGGGATTTGGACACATAGAAAGAGAATGCAGAACCAAGCGTGTGATGTTGGTGCATGAAGATGGAGAATATGATTCTGCAAGTGACTTTGATGAAGATACGTTGGCCCTTATTGCCGCACGCGATGGCGCCAATTCTGATTCTGAGAGAGAGATGGAGGTAATGGAAGCTGACACTGTTGATTAGTACAGGAGCTTAGTTGCATAGCGTGTGTTGAGCGTGCAATTGAGCAAATCTGAGCATGATCAACGCCACAACCTGTTCCAAACAAGAGGCGTTGTAAAAGAGCGAGCTATACGGATCATCATTGATGGAGGGAGTTGCAATAATCTGGCTAGCGTTGACATGGTGGAGAAGCTTTCTCTACCTACGCGACAGCGCACACATCCATATTACATTCAATGGTTTGAGAGCTCTCGGAAGCTCAAGGTAACAAGAACTACACGTGTGCATTTTACTATTGGTACATATTCTGATTTTGTTGATTGTGATGTTGTACCTATGCAAGCTTGTTCTTTGTTACTTGGTAGAGCTTGGCAATTTGATAGAGAATCTGTTCATAATGGTATGACTAATCAGTATTCTCTTTTGCATGATGGAAAGAAAATTGGTCTCAAACGTATGACTCCTGAACAAATACTAAAAGATGATCTTGCTAGAGCTAGTAGAGTAAAAACTGAGGAGAAACATAAGAGTGAAAATCTGATTGTTGCTGCAGATTTTGTGCCACATAAGACTAATACTAAATCTGATTCAAACCATGCTACTGAAATTCATTTGAAAAATCCTTGTTTGCTTGCTAGCAAATCTGATATTGCTGAACTTGATGTGAATACTACTCAATGCTATGCTATTATTTGCAAAGAAGTTCTGTTTTCATTTGAGGATATGCCTCCTTTGCCACATGCGGTTGCTAACCTTTTGCAGGAATTCATTGATGTGTTCCCACAAGATGTTCCACCTGGACTACCACCTATCTATGGGTTAGAACACAAGATTGACTTGATTCCAGGTGCTTCACTGCCCAACCGTGCGCCATATCGTACCAATCCTGAAGAGACCAAAGAGATTCAGCGACAAATTCGGGTTCTACAAGATAAAGGTTACATTCGTGAGTCTCTTAGCCCATGTGTTGTTCCTATTATCTTGGTACCTAAGGAAGATGGTTATTCACGCCTGTGTACTGATTGTAGAGCTATTAATAATATTACCATTCGATACCGTCATCCTATACCCTGTTTAGATGATATGCTTGATGAATTTAGTGGTTCTATTATGTTCTCTAAAGTTGATTTACATAGTGGTTACCACCAGATTCGTATGCAATTAGGAGATGAATGGAAAACATCTTTTAAAACTAAGTTCGGTTTATATGAGTGGTTAGTAATGCCTTTTGGTTTAACTAATGCACCTAGTACTTTCATGAGACTGATCAACAAAGTTTTACGTGCTTTTATAGGACGTTTTGTGGTGGTTTACTTTATTGATATTCTGATTTATAGCAAATCTTTAGAGGATCATTTGGATCATTTACGTGTTGTTTTCAATGCTTTACGTGATGCACGTTTGGATGGTAATCTTGAGAAGTGCACCCTTTGCACCAATCGAGTTGCGTTTCTTGGCTATGTTGTTACTGCGCAGGGTATTGAAGTTGATCCAGCCAAGATTGAGGCAATTGAGAGTTGGCCGCAGCCAAAGACGGTCACACAAGTAAGGAGTTTTCTTGGCCTCGCTGGTTTCTATAGGCGTTTTGTGAAAGATTTTGGATCCATTGCTGCGCCGCTCAATGAGCTTACAAAGAAGGATGTGCCCTTTGTGTGGGGCGATGCATAACAAGAAGCCTTCATGATTTTGAAAGATAAGTTAACACATGCTCCATTACTCTAACTTCTTGATTTCAATAAGACTTTTGAGCTTGAATGTGATGCTAGTGGAATTGGTTTGGGAGGTGTGTTATTACAAGAGGGCCTAGTCTGAACTATTCTACTTATGATAAAGAATTATATGCGCTGGTTCAGACATTAGAAACTTGGCAATATTATTTATGGCCTAAAGAATTTGTTATACATTCTAATCATGAATCTTTGAAGCATATTCGTAGTCAAGCTAAGCTGAATCGTCGCCATGCAAAGTGGGTTGAATTTATTGAGTATTTTCCTTATGTTATCAAACACAAAAAGTGTAAAGATAATGTTATTGCTCATGCTTTGTCGCGCCGTTATACTATGCTATCTCAACTTGACTTCAAGATTTTTGGATTAGAAACTATAAAGGAACAATACTTGCATGATGTTGATTTTAAAGATGTGTTGCTGAATTGAAGAGATGGTAGAACATGGAACAAATTCATCCTCAATGATGGATTTGTGTTCCGTGCTAACAAGCTATGCATCCCAGATAGTTTTGTTCGTCTTTTGTGTGGTCACTTTGGTGTCAAGAAGACGGATGATGTACTTGCTGCACACTTCTTTTGGCCACGTATGCGTCGAGACGTTGAGAGATTTGTGGCACGCTGCACTACATGTCAAAAAGTTAAGTCTCGACTTAATCCACATGGTTTATATATGCCTCTTCCTCTTCCTAGTGTACCTTGGGAGGATATTTCTATGGATTTCATTTTGGGATTGCCTCGTACACAGAATGGGAGGGATAGTATCTTTGTTGTTGTGGATCGGTTTGCCAAGATGGCACACTTTATTCCATGTCACAAGACTGATGATGCTACACATGTTGTTGATTTGTTCTTTTGTGAAATTGTTCGTTTACATGGTGTGCCAAATACTATTGTTTCTGATCATGATACTAAGTTTCTTAGCCATTTTTGGAGATGTTTATGGGCTAAGTTGGGGACTAAATTGCTGTTTACTATTACATGTCATCCCCAAACTGATGGACAAACTGAAGTAGTAAATAGAACATTGTCTACTATGCTCCGGGCTGTTTTGAAGAAAAACTAAAAATTGTGGGAAGAGTGTTTGCCTCATGTTGAATTTGCTTACAATCGTTCACTGCATTCTACCACTAAGATGTGCCCTTTTGAGATTGTGTATGGTTTTGTTCCACGTGCACCTATTGATTTATTGCCTTTACCATCTTCGGTGCAAAATGATTTGGATGCTACACAACATGCTAAATTGATATTAAAACTGCATGAGACTACTAAAGACAACATAGAACGCATGAATGCGAAGTATAAAATTGGTGGGGATAGAGGAAGAAATCATGTTATGTTTGATGTTGGTGATCTTGTTTGGTTGTATTTGCGCAAAGATCGTTTTCCTACATTGCGCAAGTCTAAGCTAATGCCACGTGCCGCTGGTCCTTTTAAGGTGTTAGAGAAATTAAATGATAATGCATATAAACTTAAGCTTCCTGCAGAATTGGGTCCGGTTAGTGCTACATTTAACATTGCAGATTTGAAGCCTTACTTTGGTGAAGAAGATGAGCTTTCGTCGAGGACGATTGCAATTCAAGAAGGGGAGCATGATGAGGACATCCCATCTATTGATACACCCGCTGTACCTACAGCCACACAAATACAAGGACCAATCACTCGAGCTCGTGCCAAACAACTTAACTATCAGGTACTTTCGTTTCTTGGAAATATTCCTCACATACATGAGAATATGATGCTGCCTAAATCAGATGTGTTTGTTACTCTTAGGAATGATGGACCTAGCATGAATGAGAGGGACAAGCATTGGAGCATGATCACACATGGAGGAGATGGCAGCAAACATGTGAGGATTAAAGATGATGCTGCGAGTGGATATTTCAGAACTTTGAGGCCACCATAATTGGAGATGAAGACATGGACGAAATATAGAGTTTTCCACTTCATAATTTCGTCCATATGAGTGCGTGGTGCTGCGACACCATTAGTTTTAGGCCAATCCCATGTAATTTTCGCAGGAATTAAGTCAGCCACTTTTTAGAGTCCGTATTGAAGGGGGAAAGGCCTTCTAGGGTTTGGTTCGGCCACCATATGCATGGCTGGCCGAAACCCCACCGTTTCCTCCTATAAGTACCCCCATAGCCATCACGTTTAGACTCAGATTTTGATTAGCCTAAAAGTTAGCCATTGATGCAACTCTCGTGTACTTCTTTTGAGGCCAACGCCCAGAACAAGACCGACTATTCGGAATCCCACCTTTCCAATAAAGCTTTCATCTATATCCGCAATAATTCTGATTGCATTATTAGTTCTTACTTGTTCTCGATTTTAGGTAGGAATTAAGACCCTCGCTGGTCAGGCTGATCGTGCATCCGCAAGATCAGTAACTCCCGAAGATTGTCCTAGCGATTGCATTGACGCACGAGCTTTGCACGTGTACTCAGATCGTCAAGCACGAACTCCACCAACAAATCGACGTTATCATACTCTCATCGCAAGATCGGACACCTTTGCCCCATCAAGATGATTACTATGAGATTCGTTTGGGCATTACAACATAATACATAGACCGTAATCCAACTGCGTCTATGACTAATAATCCACCTTCCGGTTATCGTCTGAACCCCTTACAGTATTAAGTTGCAAGCAACAGATTATCGCATTAAGCAATGTGTGTAAAGTAAATAATAGAATTACCCTCGGATAAAACATTGTTGTTTTCTCCCTAGTAGCAACACCACATCTAAAATCTTAGAAGTTATTGTCACTCTTCTAGAAAACTAGAGGCATGAACCTACTATCGAGCATAAATACCCCCTCTTGGAGTCACAAACATCTACTTGGCCAGAGTATCTACTAGCAGAGGAGAGCATGCAAGATCACAAATAACATATGAAAAGAATATATAATCGATCTCAACATAGTATTCAATATTCATCGGAACCCAGCAAACACAACACGTAGCATTACATAAGGATGATCTTGATCATGTAGGGCAGCTCACAAGATCTAAACATGAGGCAGAGATTGGAGAAGGCAACCATCTAGCTACTGCTATGGACCCATAGTCCAGGGATAAACTACTCACACATCACTTCGGAGGCGGGCATGGCGATGTAGATGCCTCGGGCAATTATTTCCCCCTCCGGCAGGGTGCCGGGAAGAGCTTCAGAACCCTCCCGAGCTAGGGTCTGCAATGGTGGCCGCGACGGAACTTTTTGTGGATGGAGGCTCAGGTGTTTAGGTTTTTCCCGAGATCGTGAATAAATAGGCGGAAGGGCGAGGTCGGTGGAGGCTAGGGGGCCCACACCACCCCTTTGTGCGGGCCCAGGCCAGGCCGAGCCAAGGCATGGTCTGGCCGCCCTGCGCCTCTTCTTCGTCCCCTGATGCGTGCAGTTAACACACGTCCGTTGGGAACCCCAAGAGGAAGGTGTGATGCGTACAGTAGCAAGTTTTCCCTCAGTAAGAAACCAAGGTTTATCGAACCAGTAGGAGTCAAGGATCACGTGAAGGTCGTTGGTGACAGAGTGTAGTGCAGCGCAACACCAGGGATTCCGGCGCCAACGTGGAACCTGCACAACACAATCAAAGTACTTTGCCCCAACGTAACGGTGAGGTTGTAAATCTCACCGGCTTGCCGAAAACAAAGGATTAACCGTATAGTGTGGAAGATGATGTTTGTTTGCGAAGAACAAGTAAAGAACAATTGTAGTAGATTGTATTTCGGATGTAAAGAATGGACCGGGGTCCACAGTTCACTAGTGGTGTCTCTCCCATAAGATAAATAGCATGTTGGGTGAACGAATTACAGCTTGGGCAATTGACAAATAAAGAAGGCATAACAATGCACATACATATATCATGATGAGTACTATGAGATTTAATCGGGGCATTACGACAAAGTACATAGACCGCTATCCAGACATGCATCTATGCCTAAAAAGTCCACTTTCGGGTTATCATCCGAACCCCTTCCGGTATTAAGTTGTAAACAACGGACAATTGCATTAAGTATGGTGCGTAATGTAATCAACACAAATATCCTTAGACAAAGCATCGATATTTTATCCCTAGTGGCAACAAGACATCCACAACCTTAGAACTTTCATCACATCGTCCTGCATTCAATGGAGGCATGAACCCACTATCGAGCATAAATACTTCCTCTTGGAGTTACAAGTATCAACTTGGCCGAGCCTCTACTAGCAACGGAGAGCATGCAAGAACATAAACAACATATATGATAGATTGATAATCAACTTGACATAGTATTCCATATTCATCGGATCCCAACAAACACAACATGTAGCATTACAAATAGATGATCTTGATCATGATAGGCAGCTCACAAGATCTAACATGATAGCACAATGAGGAGAAGACAACCATCTAGCTACTGCTATGAACCCATAGTACAGGGGTGAACTACTCACACATCAATCCGGAGGCGATCATGGCGATGAAGAGCCCTCCGGGAGATGATTCCCCTCTCCTGCAAGGTGCCGGAGGCGATCTCCTGAATCCCCCGAGATGGGATTGGCGGCGGCTGCGTCTCTGGAAGGTTTTCCGTATCGTGGCTCTCGGTACAGAGGGTTTCGCGATGAAGGCTTTAAGTAGGCGGAAGGGTAGGTTTAGGGGCGGCACGAGGGCCCCACACGCTAGGGCCGCGCGGCCAAGGCCTGGGCCGCGCCGCCCTGTTGTGTCGGCGCCTCGTCGCCCCACTTCGTTTCCCTTTCGGTCTTCTGGAAGCTTCGTGGAAAAATAAGACCCTGTGCGTTGATTTCGTCCAATTCCGAGAATATTTCCTTTGTAGGATTTCTGAAACCAAAAACAGCAGAAAACAACAACTGGCTCTTCGGCATCTCGTCAATAGGTTAGTGCCGGAAAATGCATAATAATGACATATAATGTGTATAAAACATGTGAGTATCATCATAAAAGTAGCATGGAACATAAGAAATTATGGATACGTTTGAGACGTATCAAGCATCCCCAAGCTTAGTTCCTACTCGCCCTCGAGTAGGTAAACGATAAAAAGGATAATTTCTGAAGTGACATGCTATCACTTGATCAATACTATTGTAAAGCACATGAGATGAATGCAGCGATTCGAAGCAATGATGAAGACAATGAGTAAACAACTGAATCATATAGCAAAGACTTTTCATGAATAATACTTTCAAGACAAGCATCAATAAGACTTGCATACCAGTTAACTCATAAGCAATAACTTCTTAGTAGAAAGCTTTGAAGCAACACAAAGGAAGATATAAGTTTCAGCGATTGCTTTCAACTTCAACATGTTTATCTCATGGATAATTGTCAACACAAAGTAATATAACAAGTGCAATAGGTGGATATGTAAGAATCAATGCACACAGTTTACACAAGTGTTTGCTTCTAAGATAGAAAGAAGTAGGTAAACTGACTCAACAATAAAGTAGAAGAATGGCCCTTCGCAGAGGGAAGCATTGATTACTATTTTTGTGATAGAGCTTTTTGTTTTGAAAACATAGAAACAATTTTGTCAACGGTAGTAATAATTCATATGTGTTATGTATAAGACATCCTATAAGTTGCAAGCCTCATGCATAGAATACTAATAGTGCCCGCACCTTGTCCTAATTAGCTTGGATTAACACGGATTATCATTGCATAACATATGTTTCAACCAAGTGTCACAAAGGGGTACCTCTATGCCGCCTCGTACAGAGGTCTAAGGAGAAAGTTCGCATTGGATTTCTCGCTTTTGATTATTCTCAACTTAGACATCCATACCAGGACAACATAGACAACGAGATAATGGACTCCTCTTTTAATGCTTAAGCATTTAACAACAGATAATATTCTCATAAGAGATTGAGGATTTGTGTCCAAACCGAAACTTCCACCATGATTCATGGCTTTAGTTAGCGGCCCAATGTTCTTCTCTAACAATATGCATACTCAAACCATTTGATCATGAAAATCGCCCTTACTTCGAGACAAGACGAACATGCATAGCAACTCACATGATATTCAACAAAGGTAAAAGTTGATGGCGTCCCCAGAAACATGGTTACCGCTCAACAAGCAACTTATTAAGAAATAAGATACATAAGTACATATTCTTCACCATAATAGTTTGTAAGGCTATTTTCCCATGAGCTATATATTGCAAAGACAAAGAATAGAATTTTAAAGGTAACACTCAAGTAATTTACTTTGGAATGGCAGAGAAATACCATGTGGTAGGTAGGTATGGTGGACACAAATGGCATAGTTTTTGGCTCAAGGATTTGGATGCACGAGAAGAATCCCTCTCAATACAAGGCTAGGCTAGCAAGGTTGTTTGAAGCAAACTCAAGTATAAAATGGTGCAAGCAAGACTCACATATGAACATATTGTAAGCATTATAAGACTTTACATCGTCTCCTTGTTGTTCAAACACCTTAACTAGAAAATATCTAGACTCTAGAGACCAATCATGCAAACCAAATTTTAACAAGCTCTATGTAGTTCTCCATTAATAGGTGCAAAGTACATGATGCAAGAGCTTAAACATGATCTATATGAGCACAACAATTGCCAAGTATCAAATTATTCAAGACATTATACCAATTACCACATGCAGCATTTTCCGTTTCCAACCATATATCAATGAACAAAGTAGTTCAACCTTCGCAATGAACATTAAGAATAAAGCTAAGAACATATGTGTTCATACGAAACAGCGGAGCGTGTCTCTCTCCCATACAAAGAATGCTAGGATCCGATTTTATTCAAACAAAAACAAAAACAAAAGCAAACAGACGCTCCAAGTAAAGCACATAAGATGTGACTGAATAAAAATATAGTTTCACTAGAGGTGACCTGATAAGTTGTCGATGAAGAAGGGGATGCCTTGGGCATCCCCAAGCTTAGATGCTTGAGTCTTCTTAAAATATGCAGGGATGAACCACGGGGGCATCCCCAAGCTTAGACTTTTCACTCTTCTTGATCATAATGTATCATCCTCCTCTCTTGACCCTTGAAAACTTCCTCCACACCAAACTCGAAACAAACTCATTAGAGGGTTAGTGCATAATTGAAAATTCATATATTCAGAGGTGACATAATCATTCTTAACACTTCTGGACATTGCACAAAGCTACTGAAAGTTAATGGAACAAAGAAATCCATCAAACATAGCAAAACAGGCAATGCGAAATAAAAGGCAGAATCTGTCAAAACAGAACAGTCCGTAAAGACGAATTTTTCTGGGGCACTTAACTTGCTCAGATGAAAATTCTCAAATTGAATGAAAGTTGCGTACATATCTGAGGATCACACACGTAAATTGGAAGATTTTTCTAAATTTTCTACAGCAGGGGCTGCTCAATTTCGTGACAGTAAGAAATCTGTTTCTGCGCAGTAATCCAAATCTAGTATCAACATTACTATCAAAGACTTTACTTGGCACAAAAATGCAATAAAATAAAGATAAGGAGAGGTTGCTACAGTAGTAACAACTTCCAAGACTCAAATATAAAACAAAACTGCTGTAGTAAAATAATGGGTTGTCTCCCATAAGCGCTTTTCTTTAACGCCTTTCAGCTAGGCGCAGAAAGTGCGAATCAAGTATTATCAAGAGATGAAGCATCGACATCATTACCTCGGGCTTTACGCCTGCCCTTCTTATTCTTATTCTTACTCTTTGGTTTGGGGAATACATGACCGCCTCCCGGTGTAGAGGTAAATTTTAGGGTGCCTTTTCCCACATCTATGGTTGCTCCAAATAGTTTCAACAGGGATCTTCCAAGTGTGATTTGTCCTATTCCTACACATTCAATAACAAGATAATCAGTGGATACCGTTCTTCCAAGAATGGTTGTGAACAAACCCTCGGCTATTCCCTTAGGAATTATAACAGAGTTATCAGTAAGAGTTATTCCTTCTCCACCTTCAGTAAGTCCCCAGAGTGTCAAAGATTCATAAATACTCTTAGGCATAAGGCAAAATTCAGACGTAATATCACAACGGGCATAAAAAATTCACCACCAATAGTAACTTTAATAGTAGGGTTCCACATTGAAGGTTCAGAGTTTACTAAAACATGAACAAGACGCTCACGAATCTGACAATACCTTTCTTTCAAGCAAGATGTATTTGTCTCAGGAGTGTTTAATCTATTATAAATACTAACAAGGGATGAATAAAAATTATTAGCTGAACCATATGATGCAACCAATTTTTTTATGGCATTAAAAGCTTGATCCCCATCACAATGAAGGAAATCTCCTCCCACTACAGCATCCAAGGCATATCTATAGCGAAGCATAAGCCCAAAATAAAAGTTACTAAGGAGCAGACATAGAGTCATTTTAGGTTCAACTTTACGATAAGAATCAAAAATTCTAGACCAAGCATCTTTAAAACTCTCCTCATCCCCTTGTTTAAAAGTGAAGATTAATTCCTCAGGTGAAGAAGTAACAGGTACAGAACTAGACATGATAACAAAATAAACTAAATGCAAGTAACTAATTTTTTTGTGTTTTTAATATAGAGCAAGTAAACAAGACAGTAAATAAAGTAAAACTAGCAACTAATTTTTTTGTGTTTTTGATATAAAGAGCAAACAAAGCAGTAAATAAAATAAAGTAAAGCAAGACAAAAACAAAGTAAAGAGATTGGAAGTGGGAGACTCCCTTGCAGCGTGTCTTGATCTCCCCGACAACGGCGCCAGAAAAAGTGCTTGATGCGTGCAGTTAACACACGTCCGTTGGGAACCCCAAGAGGAAGGTGTGATGCGTACAGTAGAAAGTTTTCCCTCAGTAAGAAACCAAGGTTTATCGAACCAGTAGGATTCAAGGATCACGTGAAGGTCGTTGGTGACGGAGTGTAGTGCGGCGCAACACCAGGGATTCCGGCGCCAACGTGGAACCTGCACAACACAATCAAAGTACTTTGCCCCAACGTAACGGTGAGGTTGTCAATCTCACCGGCTTGCTGAAAACAAAGGATTAACCGTATAGTGTGGAAGATGATGTTTGTTTGCGAAGAACAGGTAAAGAACAATTGCAGTAGATTGTATTTCGGATGTAAAGAATGGACCGGGGTCCACAGTTCACTAGTGGTGTCTCTCCCATAAGATAAATAGCATGTTGGGTGAACGAATTACGGTTGGGCAATTGACAAATAAAGAAGGCATAACAATGCACATACATATATCATGATGAGTACTATGAGATTTAATCGGGGCATTACGACAAAGTACATAGACCGCTATCCAGCATGCATCTATGCCTAAAAAGTCCACTTTCGGGTTATCATCCGAACCCCTTCCGGTATTAAGTTGTAAACAACGGACAATTGCATTAAGTATGGTGCGTAATGTAATCAACACAAATATCCTTAGACAAAGCATCGATATTTTATCCCTAGTGGCAACAACACATCCACAACCTTAGAACTTTCCGTCACCGTCCCGGATTCAATGGAGGCATGAACCCACTATCGAGCATAAATACTCCCTCTTGGAGTTACAAGTATCAACTTGGCCGAGCCTCTACTAGCAACGGAGAGCATGCAAGAACATAAACAACATATATGATAGATTGATAATCAACTTGACATAGTATTCCATATTCATCGGATCCCAACAAACACAACATGTAGCATTACAAATAGATGATCTTGATCATGATAGGCAGCTCACAAGATCTAACATGATAACACAATGAGGAGAAGACAACCATCTAGCTACTGCTATGGACCCATAGTCCAGGGGTGAACTACTCACACATCAATCCGGAGGCGATCATGGCGATGAAGAGCCCTCCGGGAGATGATTCCCTTCGCCGGCAGGGTGCCGGAGGCGATCTCCTGAATCCCCCGAGATGGGATTGGCGGCGGATGCGTCTCTGGAAGGTTTTCCGTAGCGTGGCTCTCGGTACAGAGGGTTTCGCGACGAAGGCTTTAATTAGGCGGAAGGGTAGGTTTAGGGGCGGCACGAGGGCCCCACACGCCAGGGCCGCGCGGCCAAGGCCTGGGCCGCGCCGCCCTGTTGTGTCGGCGCCTCGTCGCCCCACTTCGTTTCCCTTTCGGTCTTCTGGAAGCTTCGTGGAAAAATAAGACCCTGGGCGTTGATTTCGTCCAATTCCGAGAATATTTCCTTTGTAGGATTTCTGAAACCAAAAACAGCAGAAAACGACAACTGGCTCTTCGGCATCTCGTCAATAGGTTAGTGCCGGAAAATGCATAATAATGACATATAATAATGACATATAATGTGTATAAAACATGTGAGTATCATCATAAAAGTAGCATGGAATATAAGAAAATATGGATACGTTTGAGACGTATCATCCCCCCTCTAGACTGTGTCTTCGTTACGGAAAAATATTGACTTCGACTTTTGTTTCGTCCAATTCCGAGAATATTTCCTGTACAACTTTTCTGAAATACAAAACAACAGAAAACAAGGAACTAGCACTGTGGCATCTTGTTAATAGGTTAGTACCGGAAAATGTATAAAAGTGCAACGAAGTATGAGAAAAACATATATCAATTGGTGTAAAACAAGCATGGAGCATAAAAATTATTGATACGTTTGAGACGTATCAAGCATCCCCAAGCTTAACTCCTGCTCTTCCTCGAGTAGGTAAGTGATAAAAAAATAATTTTTGAGGTGACATCAAGCCAACACAATCATGATAAAGATATTGTAAAGCATTGTGCGCTGGGATCAAAGTACTCTAAACATATATATATAGGCATGATAGATATAATTCTAACAATAGAACTTAGCAATTATGTTATAACATGAGAAATAACTCAAACAAAGGATCATGAATAATAGTGCATTGAAAGCAATTGTTTGTTTATGAGCATAGAGAAAACATAGGAAAGTGGTACTCATCATGTCCTTTATGAAGTAGCAAAACATAAATGCTGGGACACCTTCAAAGTTCAGAGGGTGACTAGGTACAAATAATTTAAGAACAAGCAATAGCATAATCATGAATCAATCAATAATAATTTTGGGACTATGCACATTGCACTAAGAATGACAACTATGCTCTTTTAATTGGTGCATAATAAGAAGAAGATGAAGACTCAACATAAAAGTAAAAGAAATACTCTTTGCAGAGTAAGCAAGATTAACAAGTTTTATAAACCTTCCAAAAAAGTATGGTACTCATTAGCTTTGAGCTCTCATTGCCCCTATCATAAGCATCTCGAATGGTTAAAGTTAATGTGATGGCAAATATGAGCTATATGCTTGTCAAATCACAAGTTGAAAATCTCATGCCCCTTGAATACGAGTACCTAAACCTCATGCTACTCAACTTAGGTCCCAAATAAGTTCTTGTCATTGTAAGTATACATGTATCATCGAGAACCGCCAACGGGGTACCTCTTGCCCCATGATATAGGAGCATTCACATACCAAAATGACAAGACAAACATACAATGAGCATCTCAACAATCTTTTTATTTACTATGGGTATATCTTTTTGTTGAAAATGCTTCATAGAATGCTCACTATGGTTCGCTGTAAATTTCCACCATGGATGATGCATGGCTTAGATTAGCGTCCCAGGCATTTCTCTAACACATATACAAACTCCATGGACTTACAAGTTTTCATTTTATTTCGCACCGCTAGGCATCCATAAACAGAAGAACATGACATCAACTAAATATGAATAAGTGCAATGTTGAAAGCGTTCCCCATGAAAGCATGGTTCTGATAACTCCCAACTCGCAATTTGCAAACATATAAACTTCATAAGATAGTCACAATGATCAAGTTGATTAAGTGCAAGAAAGTAAATGTGCCGTCAAGTTCGTGAGAGCTTTACTAACTAATTGTCTCATGCCAAAATTTAATTTGGAAGATAAATAAAAATATGATGAATATACTTGGAATAGAAATAATGGTAGTAGGTAGATATGGTGGATACAATTGGCAAACTTTGGTTCTTGGTGGTTGGATGCACGAATAGAGCTCATAATCAGTACAGGCAAAGGCTAGCAAAAGACTGGGAGCGACCAACTAAGAGAGCAATAATGTTCATAATCATGCATAGCGACAAAACATTATCAATCAAAGTATAAATAGATATTACAAGTCAAAAACTAAATGATCATATAGGCTTTAGTTGACTGGTAGTAGTCATAACATGGTATAAGAATGTGCCAAGTCAACCCAATAAAGCATCGAAGGAGAATACCACAATATTGTGCTTTTATGATGGAAACAATACATGATTCTTTCAATAGCACATTATGTACTCTCAGCTATTTGAGAAAAGTCATGATACAACAATAAATACTAAGCATATGACAAGAATAACATCCAACATGACATGCCAAAGTCTATGCCACAGTCTAGACAAGCTTCCTTTTGCATCACTATAGTCATGAAACATTTTACTCGTATCCAACACCAATCAACTTATTTGAAATAGCTATCATAGATGAAAAACAATATGGACCAGAGAGCTAATGATAGCTAAATAAAGAATACTAACGAGCTCTGAACAAAATTTGAATCAAAAACCAAGAGCTAAACGCAGTATTAGAAAACTAGAACACTCGCAGAACAATAAGAGTAAAAACTAGAGCGTTCTATGCAATTAAAACGGAGC
>NC_061509.1:120750835-120803905 GCF_022539505.1 Lolium rigidum
AATTAGGACAAGGTGCAGCACTATTGGTATATCTATGCATGAGGCTTGCAACTTATAAGATGTCTTATACATAACACATATGCTTTATTACTACCGCTGACAAAATTGTTTCTTGTTTTCAAAATGAAAAGCTCTAGCACAAATATAGTAATCAATGCTTCCTCTCGCGAAGGGCCTATCTTCTACTTTATTGTTGAGTCAGCTTTGCCTATTCTTTTCTATCCCGAAGCAAACACTTGTATCAACTGCAACATTGATTCTTACATGTTTACTTATTGCACTTGTTATATTGCTTTGTGTTGACAATTATCCATGAGATATATATGTTGAAGTTGAAAGCAAACCGCTGAAACTTATATCTTCCTTTGTGTTGCTTCAATGTCTTTACTTTGAATTTATTGCTTTATGAGTAACTCTTATGCAAGTCTTATTGATGCTTGTCTTGAAAGTATTATTCATGAAAGTCTTTGCTATATGATTCATTTAGTTTACTCATTATCTTCATCATTGCTTCGAATCGCTGCATTCATCTCATATGCTTTACAATAGTATGATCAAGATTATGATAGCATGTCACTTCGTAAATTATCTTTGTTATCGTTCACCTACTCGAGGGCGAGTAGGAACTAAGCTTGGGGATGCTTGATACGTCCCAAACGTATCTATAATTTCTTATGTTCCATGCTACTTTTATGATGATACTCACATGTTTTATACACATTATATGTCATATATTATGCATTTTCCGCACTAACCTATTGACGAGATGCCGAAGAGCCGCTTGTCATGTTTCGCTGTTTTTGGTTTCGTAAATCCTAGTAAGGAAATATTCTCTAATTGATCGAAATCAACGCCTGTGTCCTATTTTTGCACGAAGCTTCCAGAAGACCGAGGGAGACGAAGCGGGGCCACGAGGCGCCGCCACACTAGGCGCGCGCGGCCTGAGCGGCCGGCCGCGCGGCCCGCGTGTGGGGCCCCCGTGACGCTCTCCGACCCGCCCTTCCGCCTACTATAGCCTTCGTCGCGAAACCCCCGTACATCGAGAGCCACGACACGAAAACCTTCCGTAGACGCCGCCGCCAATCCCATCTCGGGGATTCAGAGATCGCTCCCGCACCCCGCCGGAGAGGGGAATCATCTCCCGAGGTCTCTTCATCGCCATGATCGCTCCGATCGATGTGTGAGTAGTCCACCCTCGGACTATGGGTCCATAGCGTAGCTAGATGGTTGTCTTCTCTCATTGTGCTATCATGTTAGATCTTGTGAGCTGCCTATCATGATCAAGATCATCTATTTGTAATCCTTACATGTTGTGTTTGTTGGGATCCGATGAATATTGAATACTATGTCAAGTTGATTATCAATCTATCATATATGTTATTTATGTTCTTGCATGCTCTCCGTTGCTAGTAGAGGCTCCTGCCAAGTTGACAACAAACAAAATAAAACAAAACAAAAATAAATACGCTCCAAGAACAATACATAGTGTATGAAGCAATAAAAATATAGCGCCTAGAAAGATGACATGTTGCTTTGTTGATGAAGAGGGGATGCCCAAGGCATCCTCAAGCTTTGACGCTTGTACCTTTTGGATATTTCTTGGGGTGACATGGGCATCCCCAATCTTGAGCTTTTGTCCATTCTTCATCTCATCACATCATTCATTTCTCCCAACACTTGAAAACTTCATGCATACAAAACTTCACACAATTCTTATTAGCAGCATTAGTACAATCAAAATAACAAATCCACTTGGGTTCAGTTTTAACATATATCAAACTTCTATTAAAGCATTAGCTACTGTAGCAACTTCTTCAAAAATCTCTTTGCTCAAAAGAACTAAAAAATAAAGAGATTAAGAGGCAAATGGAAATAGTGGCAGAAATATGTCAAAATAGAACATCAGGTAAAGATCGATTTTTTCGAAAATCTTCTGTTGCTCAGCTCGAAAAGTGTTCAACTAATGAAAGGTAGATAATAACCTGGGGCATATGCACAAAAATTACAGATCAAAATTCCGATCTGGCTGTGAATACAAATTTTTATGATGACAGCACAGAATATGTTTTCAGATCAGCAACTTCCCCAAATCTTACTTTCTTCCTACTAAAGGCTATTCTTGGCACAAGAACGAAATAAAAAATGATAAGGAGACGTTATTACAGAGGCAATAACTTCCAAGACTCAACAAAAGAAAAGTTACAGAAATAAAACATGGGCTATCTCCCAAGAGTGCTTTTCTTTAACGCCTTTCAGGTAGGCGCAGAAAAATAGCTAGCATCAAGTATTATCAAGAGAAGAAGCATCAAGATCAATGCGAGAAGTCTTTAACAAGGATTTGTATTTTATCAATATAAGTTTTAGAAGACCCTCTCTCAGCACTTTTAGGTTCACTACTTTCATCAAATAGGTTTTCAGGAACAATCCAATCAAAATTCTTTTCAAAGGCTTCATACATTCCTACAAGTTTGAAAGGTATTGGTATTGTACTTTCTTCCCTATTTCCAAGTTTGGTTTTGTCTATTTTTTCAAGTGTACCAATTACATCTACACATGAGCCCAGCATCTTAAACCAATCAAAAACTTTCCTAGCTTCTATAACAACATCTTTAAATTCTCTAAGAAAAGTTTCTTGGATAAAATCTCTCTTTTTATCAGCCTCAACTTCATGAAGTTTAAGAAACATTTGCTGCATTATGGGGTTAAGGCTAACAAATCTAGCCTCCAACATTTGAACTAAATAAGCTGCAGCAGTTTCATAATTAGGAGCAAGTTCTACAAGGGATTTATCCTCAATATCTTTATGCTTATTAACATGATTAAATAATTCTTCACTGTTATCTCTCCCAATTATAGAACCACTATCTATTGATAGGTTTTTTGAAACGTACTTAGGAAACAACATAATGAAGTAGAAACAAAATAACAACTATAATAGAAACTATTGTTTTTTGTATTTTTGATCTAATAAAGCAAACAAGACAAAATAAAGTAAACTCAGCAAAACTATAACAAAGTAAAGAGATTGGAGATGAGAGACTCCCCTTACAGAAATCATCTTTCTCCACGGCAGTGGCTCCAGAAAAAGAGCTTGATGAGCGCAGATTGCACACCGTTGGGGAACCCCAAGAGGAAGGTATGATGAGCACATTAGCAAGTTTTCCCTTAGTAAGAAACCAAGGTTTAATCGACCAGTAGGAGGAAAGCGTGACTTCTGAAGGTGTTGCTAGCTAACTATTGGCAGGGTGCACTACCGGTGTCAGCAACAACGTGGAACTTGTACACAACACAACCAAAATACTTTGCCCCAACTTACAGTGAGGTTGTCAATCTCACCGATTTTGTTGAACACAAAGGATTAGACGTATCGAGTGGAAAGAGATGTTTACAATAATTAAAGAGAACAGTGCTTGCGGAAAGTAAATAGAGCAGGATTGCAGGGGATGAATTTATCAGTGTAAAGGAAAGGACCGGGGTCCACAGTTTACTAGAGGTGTCTCTCCATAAAGATAAATGACATGATGGGTGAACAAATTACAGCTGGGTGATACGTCTCCAACGTATCTATAATTTCTGATGTTCCATGCTAGTTTTATGACAATACCTACATGTTTTGCTCACACTTTATAATGATTTTATGCATTTTCCGGAACTAACCTATTAACAAGATGCCGAAGTGCCAGTTCCTGTTTTCTGCTGTTTTTGGTTTCAGAAATCTTACACTGGAAATATTCTCGGAATTGAATGAAACAAAAGGCCACGTTCCTATTTTTACAGGGGCTTCACGGAGTCCGAAGGAGAGACGAAGGAGGGCCACGAGGAGCCCACACCATAGGAGGGCGCGGGCCCCTCCCTGGCCGCGCCACCTGGTGGGGAGCCCACCTCGGGACTCCACCGACATCGCCCCTTCGCCTATATATGCTCCCATATGTGAAAACCCTAAGGGGATAAGCCACAATACGAGAAAAGTTCCAGAGCCGCCGCCATCGCGAAACTCCATTTTGGGGGACAGAAGTCTCTGTTCCGGCAAGCCACCGGGACGGGGAATTGCCCTCGTAGTCATCTCCATCAACACCACCGCCATCTTCATCGCCGCTGCTGTCTCCCATGATGAGGAGGGAGTAGTTCTCCCCCGAGGCCGAGGGCTCTTCCGGTAGCTATGTGGTTCATCTCTCTCCCATGGTGTGATCTATATGAATATGTAGATGTTACTATTGTCTATTATGCACTCTAGAGGTTACTTTAATATGAACTCCGGATGTTGTGGAGCTTGTTTACTCCGGCTTGAGGTTTGCTCTTGTAGCCCTACACAATGAATGGTGTTTGTTATCCAACAAGAGAGTGTTTGAGAGTAGTACTTATTTGTTCATCTATGTGATCATAGGCATTGCAATCTAGATGTCATATGCTATTCAAGTGTTTTATTATGTGAACTTTGGAGTTACTGTGACCTCGGTGTAATTGTGACATTGTGTGCGCCGTGTGTAACTCCCTTATGAATTGTGGTGTGTTAGTACCTCCTATGAATGCTCACGGTGACGGTGTGGGGTGTTTATTAGTACTTGGGAATACGCCTTTGAGGTGTGCTTTTGCACACTTGCCCAATGAATTTGAGTTCTTTATTCAACAGGAGAGTAGTACGATGAAGTGCTTATTTATATTCAATTATGATTGCAATGTTGAGAGTGTCCACTAGTGAAAGTAGGATCCCTAGGCCTTGTTTCTAAGCATTGAAACACCGTTTCCAACAAGTTTTGCTACATGTTTACTTGCTGCCATATTTATTTCAGATTGTTATTACCACTCATATTCATCCATATCACTTGCATTTCACTATCTCTTCGACGAACTAGTGCACCTATACATCTGAAAAGTGTATTAGGTGTGTTGGGGACACAAGAGACTTCTTGTATCGTAATTGCAGGGTTGCTTGAGAGGGATATCTCTGACCTCTACCTCCCTGAGTTTGATAAACCTTGGGTGATTCACTTAAGGGAAACTTGCTGCTGTTCTACAAACCTCTGCTCTTGGAGGCCCAACACTGTCTACAGGAATAGAAGCGTGCGTAGAGATCAAGCTATTTTCTGGCGCCGTTGCCGGGGAGGTAAGGTAAAAGGTATTCACATCCTCCGACTACTAAGCTATTCCCTAGCACTGTTG
Organism: Lolium rigidum; assembly: GCF_022539505.1. Classification (NCBI taxonomy): domain Eukaryota; kingdom Viridiplantae; phylum Streptophyta; class Magnoliopsida; order Poales; family Poaceae; genus Lolium; species Lolium rigidum. The sequence continues at coordinate 120,755,996 of NC_061509.1, forward strand.
CCGGTGTGTGAGTGCTCGAAGCTATTTCCTTTAGATCCTGCAATTATATCTTTTTGTCTCTTGTTTTTATTTTCACTAGTTAGGCTTAATGGAAAACAACAAAAAAATGAGAGATCTTTATGAACTTTATCTTGAGTTAGGACATGAGGTGTTTGAAGAGAAAATTAAGAAACCTATGGAACTTTATATGCATGCTAATGGCAATGTTATTAGTATGAATGCCTTGAACACCATTGTTGCTAATGCTATGGAAAATTCTAAGCTTGGGGAAGCTGGTTTTGATGAGCATGATATTTTTAGTCCCACAAGCATGGAGGAAAAAATTTACTTTGATGATACTTTACCTCCTATATATGATGATTACAATGATGAATATGATATTTTCAGTCCACCTACTATTGAGGAGAAAATTAATTATGATTACAATATGCCTCCTATATATGATGATTATGGTGATGAGAATAATAATGAAGGCTATCTTATTGAATTTGCTCCCACTACAATTAATAGGAATGATTATGCTTATGTGGAGAGTAATAATTTTATGCATGTAGCTCATGATAAGAATGTTTCATGTGATAGTTATATTGTTGAGTTTGTTCATGATGCTACTGAAAGTTATTATGAGAGAGGGAAACATGGTTATATGCATTTTAATAATATTAAGTTCCCCCTCTTTATGTTGAGAATTTTGAAGTTACTAGTGTTTTATCTTCGTATGCTTGTCACTTTGTTCTTCATGAATTTATTTGTGTACAAGATTCCTATGCATAGGAAGTGGGTTAGCCTTAAATGTGTTTTGAATTTGCTTCTTGATGCTCTCTTTTGCTTCAACTCTTATTTTTCATGTGAGCATCATTAAAATTACTGAGCCTATCTTAATGGCTATAAAGAAAGCACTTCTTGGGAGATAACCCATGTTTTATTTTGCTACTGTTTTGTTGTGTCTTGGAAGTTGTTACTACTGTAGCAACCTCTCCTTATCTTTACTTTATTTCATTTTTGTGCCAAGTAAAGTCTCTAATAGTAAAGTTGATACTAGATTTGGATTTCTGCGCAGAAACAGATTTCTACCTGTCACGAATTTGAGTAGATCTCTCTGTTGGAAACTCGTAAAATGCTGCAAATTTTCATGTGTTATCCTCAGATATGTACGCAACTTTCATTAGTTTTGAGTTTTTTCATCTAAGCCTGTTAAGTGCCTCTAAAAAATTCGTCTTTACGGACTGTTCTGTTTTGACAGATTCTGCCTTTTATTTCGCATTGCCTCTTTTACTGTGTTGAGTGGATTTCTTTGTTCCATTAACTTTCAGTAAGTTTGGGTAATGTCCAGAAGTGTTAATAATGATTGTGTCCCCTCTGAACATGTGAATTTTTGATTATGCACTAACCCTCTAATGAGATTGTTTTGAGTCTGGTGTGGAGGAAGTTTTCAAGGGTCAAGAGAGGAGGATGATATGATATGATCAAGAAGAGTGAAAATTCTAAGCTTGGGGATGCCCCCGTGGTTCATCCCTGCATATTTCAAGAAGACCCAAGCGTCTAAGTTTGGGGATGCCCAGGGCATCCCCTTCTTCATCGACAACTTATCAGGTCACCTCTAGTGAAACTATATTTTTATTCCGTCACATCTTATGTGCTTTACTTGGAGCGTCTGTTTGCTTTTATTTTTGTTTTTGTTTGAATAAACTCGGATCCTAGCATTCTTTGTGTGGGAGAGAGACACGCTCCGCTTTTTCATTTGAACACTTGTGTTCTTAGTTTTACTTTTAATGTTCATGGTGAAAGTTAAAAGTTGCTGCATTTATTGCTATTTGGTTGGAAACAGGAAATGCTTCATGTGGTAATTGGTATATTGTCTTGAATAATTTGATACTTGGCAATTGTTTTGAGCTCTCATAGATCATGTTTAAGCTCTTGCATCATGTAGTTTAAACCTATTAGTGGAGAACTACCGTAGAGCTTGTTGAAATTTGGTTTGCGTGATTGGTCTCTCTAAGGTCTAGATATTTTCTGGTAAAAGTGTTTGAGCAACAAGGAGACAGTGTAGAGTCTTATAATGCTTGCAATATGTTCTTATGTAAATTTTGCTGTACCGGTTCATACTTGGGTTTGCTTCAAATAACCTTGCTAGCCAAAGCCTTGTACTGAGAGGGAATGCTTCTCGTGCATCCAAAACCTTAAGCCAAAACCTATGCCATTTGTGTCCACCATATCTACCTACTATGTGGTACTTCCTGCCATTCCAAGTAAATACTTCATGTGCTACCTTTAAACAATTCAAAATCTATTATCTCTATTTGTCTCAATGTTTTATAGCTCATGAGGAAGTATGTGGTGTTTATCTTTCAACCTTGTCATTTACTTCTGACAGACTTTCACCAATGGACTAGTGGCACATACATCCGCTTATCCAATAATTTTGCAAAAAGAGCTGGCAATGGGGTGCCCAGCCCCAATTAATTAACTTGCATTAATAATCCTCTTCACATGTTTTGACCTGATCTATCAGTAAGCAACTTAATTTTGCAAATAGACACTCCTCCATGGTATGTGAATGTTGGAAGGCACCCGAGGATTCGGTTAGCCATGGCTTGTGTAAGCAAAAGGTTGGGAGGAGTGTCATCAATAATCAAACTAAAATACATGTGTAAACAAAAGATAAGAGGGATGATCTACCTTGCTGGTAGAGATAACGTCCTTCATGGGAGCCGCTCTTGAAAGTCTGGTCGATAAGGTAGTTAGAGTACCCGCTACCATTCGTTGACAACAACAAACACCTCTCAAAACTTTACTTTTATGCTCTCTATATGATTTCAAAACTTAAAAAGCTCTAGCACATGATTTAATCCCTGCTTCCCTCTGTAAAGGGCCTTTCTTTTACTTTATGTTGAGTCAGTTTACCTACTTCCTTCTATCTTAGAAGCAAACACTTGTGTTAACTGTGTATATTGATTCTTACATGTTTACCTATTGCACTTGTTATATTGCTTTATGTTGACAACTATCCATGAGATATACATGTTCAAGTTGAAAGCAATTGCTGAAACTTAATCATCCTTTGTGTTGCTTCAAAACCTTCTATTAAGAATTTATTGCTTTATGAGTTAACTCTTATGCAAGACTTTTTGATGCTTGTATTGAAAGTATTATTCATGAAAAGTTTTGCTATATGTTATCTATTTGTTAGCAAACTATAGAGCATTGCTTTGAATCACTTCATTCATCTCATATGCTTTACAATAGTATGATTAAGATTATGTTGGTAGCATGTCACTTCAGAAATTATCCTTGTTATCGTTTACCTACTCGAGGGCGAGTAGGAACTAAGATTAGGGATGCTTGATACGTCTCCAACGTATCTATAATTTCTGATGTTCCATGCTAGTTTTATGACAATACCTACATGTTTTGCTCACACTTTATAATGATTTTATGCATTTTCCGGAACTAACCTATTAACAAGATGCCGAAGTGCCAGTTCCTGTTTTCTGCTGTTTTTGGTTTCAGAAATGTTACACAGGAAATATTCTCGGAATTGGACGAAACAAAAGGCCACGTTCCTATTTTTCCAGGGGCTTCACGGAGTCCGAAGGAGAGACGAAGGAGGGCCACGAGGAGCCCACACCATAGGGGGGCGCAGGCCCCTCCCTGGTCGCGCCACCTGGTGGGGAGCCCACCTCGGGACTCCACCGACATCGCCCCTTCGCCTATATATGCTCCCAGATGTGAAAACCCTAAGGGGATAAGCCACAATACGAAAAAAGTTCCAGAGCCGCCGCCATCGCGAAACTCCGTTTCGGGGGACATAAGTCTCTGTTCCGACAAGCCGCCGGGACGGGGAATTTCCCCCGGAGTCATCTCCATCGACACCACCGCCATCTTCATCGCCGTTGTTGTCTCCCATGATGAGGAGGGAGTAGTTCTCCCCCGAGGCTGGGGGCTCTTCCGGTAGCTATGTGGTTCATCTCTCTCCCATGGTGTGATCTATATGAATATGTAGATGTTACTCTTGTCTATTATGCACTCTAGAGGTTACTTTAATATGAACTCCGGATGTTGTGGAGCTTGTTTACTCCGGCTTGAGGTGTGCTCTTGTAGCCCTACACAATGAATGGTGTTTGTTATCCAACAAGAGAGTGTTTGAGAGTGATACGTCTCCGACGTATCGATAATTTCTTATGTTCCATGCCATATTATTGATGATACCTACATGTTTTATGCACACTTTATGTCATATTCGTGCATTTTCTGGAACTAACCTATTAACAAGATGCCGAAGTGCCGCTGTCGTTTTCTCGCTGTTTTTGGTTTCGAAATCCTAGTAACGAAATATTCTCGAATCGGACGAAATCAAGACCCGTGTTCCTATTTTCACCGGAAGCATCCGGAACACCCGAGAGCCGCCGGAGGGGGCCCCGTGGGCCCCGGATGATAGGGTGGCCCGGCCTGGGCCCTGGCCGCGCCAGCCTATGGTGCCGCCGCCTCTTCGACCCTCTGACGCTGCCCTTCCGCCTATTTAAAGCCTCCGTCGCGAAAACCCTGAGGCGAAGAACCACGCTACGGAAAACCTTCCAGAGCCGCCGCCATCGCGAAGCCAAGATCTGGGGGACAGAGTCTCTCGTTCCGGCACCCCGCCGGAGCGGGGAAGTGCCCCGGAAGGCTTCTCCATCGACACCGCTGCCATCTCCACCGCCATCTTCATCACCGCTGCTCGCTCCCATGAGGAGGGAGTAGTTCTCCATCGAGGCTCGGGGCTGTACCGGTAGCTATGTGGTTCATCTCTCTCCTATGTACTTCAATACAATAATCTCATGAGCTGCCTTACATGATTGAGATTCATATGATGATGCTTGTAATCTAGATGTCATTATGCTAGTCAAGTGAGTTTTACCTATGTGATCTCCGGAGACTCCTTGTCCCACGTGTGTAAAGGTGACAAGTGTGTGCACCGTGTGGGTCTCTTAGGCTATATTTCACAGAATACTTATTCACCGATGAATGGCATAGTGAGGTGCTTATTTATATCTCTTTATGATTGCAATGTGTTTGTATCACAATTTATCTATGTGCTACTCTAGCAAAGTTATTAAAGTAGTTCTATTCCTCCTCGCACGTGTGTAACGGTGACAAGTGTGTGCACCGTGTTAGTACTTGGTTTATGCTATGATTATGATCTCTTGTAGATTATGAAGTTAACTATTGCTATGATAATATTGATATGATCTATTCCTCCTACATATGCATGAAGGTGACAAGTGTGCATGCTATGCTAGTACTTGGTTTAGTCTTTTGATCTATCTTACACTAAAGGTTACTAAAATATGAGCATTATTGTGGAGCTTGTTAACTCCGGCATTGAGGGTTCGTGTAATCCTACGCAATGTGTTCATCATCCAACAAAAGTGTAGAGTATGCATTTATCTATTCTGCTATGTGATCAATGTTGAGAGTGTCCACTAGTGAAAGTCTAATCCCTAGGCCTTGTTCCTAAATACTGCTATCGCTGCTTGTTTACTGTTTTACTGCGTTACTACTGCTTGTTTACTGTCCTAGGCAAAGCACTCTTCTGGTGTCGTTGCTACTACTTATTTATACCACCTGTATTTCACTATCTCTTCGCCGAACTAGTGCACCTATTAGGTGTGTTGGGGACACAAGAGACTTCTTGCTTTGTGGTTGCAGGGTTGCATGAGAGGGATATCTTTGACCTCTTCCTCCCCGAGATCGATAAACCTTGGGTGATCCACTTAAGGGAAACTTGCTGCTGTTCTACAAACCTCTGCTCTTGGAGGCCCAACACTGTCTACAAGAATAGAAGCTCCCGTAGACATCAAGCACTTTTCTGGCGCCGTTGCCGGGGAGGAAAGGTAAAAAGGCACTCATACTCCGGTTCTAGGTAACAGTACTTTTCTGGCGCCGTTGTGTGTGTTCTCGAAGCTATTTCCTTTAGATCCTGCAATTGCATCTTTTTGTTTCTTGTTTACACTAGTTTGGCATAATGGACAACAATGAGCTTCTTATTCTATTTCCTGATTTAAAACATGGATTGTTTGATGCTAAAATTAAAAAACCTATGGAATCTTATTTGCATGCTGGTAGTAATATTAGTATGAACGCTTTGAACACCATTGTTGATAATAATGTAGAAAGTTCTAAGCTTGGGGAAGCTGGTTTTCATGATCTTTTTAGTCCCCCAAGCATTGAGGAGAAAATTTTCTTTGATGATACTTTGCCTCCTATTCATGATTATAATGATAGTGGTCTTTTGGTACAACCTACTATGGAGAGTAAATTTTATTGTGATTATACTATGCCTCCTACACTTGATGAGAATAATAATGATAGCTACTTTGTTGAATTTGCTCCCGCTATTACTAATAAAATTGATTATGCTTATGTGGAGAGTAATAATTTTATGCATGAGACTCATGATAAGAATGCTTTATGTGATAGTTATATTGTTGAGTTTGCTCATGATGCTACTGAAAGTTATTATGAGAGAGGAAAATATGGTTGTAGAAATTTTCATGTTACTAAAATGCCTCTCTATGTGCTGAAATTTTTGAAGCTACACTTGTTTTATCTTCCTATGCTTGTTACTTTGCTCTTCATGAACTTGTTTATTTACAAGATTCCTATGCATAGGAAGCATGTTAGACTTAAATTTGCTTTGAATTTGCCTCTTGATGCTCTCTTTTGCTTCAAATACTATTTCTTGTGAGTGCATCATTAAAACTGCTGAGCCCATCTTAATGGCTATAAAGAAAGAACTTCTTGGGGGATAACCCATGTGTTTATTTTGCTACAGTACTTTGTTTTATATTTGTGTCTTGGAATTTGTTTACTACTGTAGCAACCTCTCCTTATCTTAGTTTTATGTTTTGTTGTGCCAAGTAAAGTCTTTGATAGTAAAGTAAGTACTAGATTTGGATTACTGCGCAGTTCCAGATTTCTTTGCTGTCACGAATCTGGGTCTAATTCTCTGTAGGTAACTCAGAAAATTATGCCAATTTACGTGAGTGATCCTCAGATATGTACGCAACTTTCATTCAATTTGGGCATTTTCATTTGAGCAAGTCTGGTGGCCTAATAAAATCCATCTTTACGGACTGTTCTGTTTTGACAGATTCTGTCTTTTATTTCGCATTGCCTCTTTTGCTATGTTGGATGAATTTCTTTGATCCATTAATGTCCAGTAGCTTTATGCAATGTCCAGAAGTGTTAAGAATGATTGTGTCACCTCTGAACATGTGAGTTTTTGATTATGCACTAACCCTCTAATGAGTTTGTTTCGAGTTTGGTGTGGAGGAAGTTTTCAAGGGTCAAGAGAGGAGGATGATATACTATGATCAAGGAGAGTGAAAACTCTAAGCTTGGGGATGCCCCGGTGGTTCACCCCTGCATATTCTAAGAAGACTCAAGCGTCTAAGCTTGGGGATGCCCAAGGCATCCCCTTCTTCATCGACAAATTATCAGGTTCCTTCTCTTGAAACTATATTTTTATTCGGCCACATCTTATGTACTTTACTTGGAGCGTCTCGTGTGCTTTTGTTTTTGTTTTTGTTTGAATAAATGCTTGTGTGGGAGAGAGACACGCTCCGCTGGTTCATATGAACACATGTGTTCTTAGCTTTTAATTTTCATGGCGAAGTTTCTTCTTCGTTAATTTGTTATATGGTTGGAATTGGAAAATGATACATGTAGTAAATTGCTATAATGTCTTGGATGATGTGATACTTGGCAATTGTTGTGCTCATGTTTAAGCTCTTGCATCATATACTTTGCACCCATTAATGAAGAAACACTTAGAGCTTGCTAATTTGGTTTGCATATTTGGTTTCTCTAGAGTCTAGATAATATCTAGTATTGAGTTTTGAACAACAAGGAAGACGGTGTAGAGTCTTATAATGTTTACAATATGTCTTTTATGTGAGTTTTGCTGCACCGGTTCATCCTTGTGTTTGTTTCAAATAACCTTGCTAGCCTAAGCCTTGTATCGAGAGGGAATACTTCTCATGCATCCAAAATCCTTGAGCCAACTACTATGCCATTTGTGTCCACCATACCTACCTACTACATGGTATTTCTCCGCCATTCCAAAGTAAATTGCTTGAGTGCTACCTTTAAATAATTCAAAATTTATCACCTCTGATTTGTGTCAATGTTTTATAGCTCATGAGGAAGTATGTGGTGTTTTATCTTTCGATCTTGTCATTTACTTCTGACAGAATTTCACAATGGACTAGTGGAACATCCGCTTATCCAATAATTTTGCAAAAAGAGCTGGCAATGGGGTTCCCAGCCCCGATTAATTAACTTGCATTAATAATTCTCTTCACATGTTTTGCTCTGATTCATCAGTAAGCAACTTAATTTTGCAAATAGACACTCCTTCATGGTATGTGATTGTTGGAAGGCACCCGAGGATTCGGTTAGCCATGGCTTGTGTAAGCAAAAGGTTGGGAGGAGTGTCATCCATAAATAAAGAAAAACTAAACTAAAGTACATGTGTAAACAAAAGAGAAGAGGGATGATCTACCTTGCCGGTAGAGATAACGTCCTTCATGGGAGCCGCTCTTGAAAGTCCGGTTGATGAGGTAGTTAGAGTGCCCACTACCATTCGTTGACAACAACAAACACCTCTCAAAATTTTACTTTTATGCTCTCTTTATGTTTTCAAAATAAAAGCTCTAGCACAAATATAGCAATCGATGCTTTCCTCTTTGAAGGACCATTCTTTTTACTTTTATGTTGAGTCAGTTCACCTATCTCTCTCCACCTCAGGAAGCAAACACTTGTGTGAACTGTGCATTGATTCCTACATACTTGCATATTGTCCTTGTTATATTACTCTATGTTGATAATTATCCATGAGATATACATGTTATAAGTTGAAAGCAACCGCTGAAACTTAATCTTCCTTTGTGTTGCTTCAATACCTTTACTTTGATTTATTGCTTTATGAGTTAACTCTTATGCAAGACTTATTGATGCTTGTCTTGAAGTACTATTCATGAAAAGTCTTTGCTTTATGATTCACTTGTTTACTCATGTCATTACCATTGTTTTGATCGCTGCATTCATTACATATGTTTACAAATAGTATGATCAAGGTTATGATGGCATGTCACTTCAGAAATTATCTTTTGTTATCATTTTACTCGCTCGGGACGAGCGTAACTAAGCTTGGGGATGCTTGATACGTCTCCGACGTATCGATAATTTCTTATGTTCCATGCCATATTATTGATGATACCTACATGTTTTATGCACACTTTATGTCATATTCGTGCATTTTCCGGAACTAACCTATTAACAAGATGCCGAAGTGCCGCTGTCTGTTTTCTCGCTGTTTTTGGTTTCAGAAATCCTAGTAACGAAATATTCTCGGAATCGGACGAAATCAAGACCCAGTGTTCCTATTTTCACCGGAAGCATCCGGAACACCCGAGAGCCGCCGGAGGGGGGCCATGTGGGCCCCGAGATGATAGGGTGGCGCGGCTCGGGCCCCGGCCGCGCCAGCCTATGGTGCCGCCGCCTCTTCGACCCTCCGACGCTGCCCTTCCGCCTATTTAAAGCCTCCGTCGCGAAAACCCCGAGGCGAAGAACCACGATACGGAAAACCTTCCGCAGCCGCCGCCATCGCGAAGCCAAGATCCGGGGGACAGGAGTCCGTTCCGGCACCCTGCCGGAGCGGGGAAGTGCCCCCGAAGGCTTCTCCATCGACACCGCTGCCATCTCCACCGCCATCTTCATCACCGCTGCTGCTCCCATGAGGAGGGAGTAGTTCTCCATCGAGGCTCGGGGCTGTACCGGTAGCTATGTGGTTCATCTCTCTCCTATGTACTTCAATACAATAATCTCATGAGCTGCCTTACATGATTGAGATTCATATGATGATGCTTGTAATCTAGATGTCATTATGCTAGTCAAGTGAGTTTTACCTATGTGATCTCCGGAGACTCCTTGTCCCACGTGTGTAAAGGTGACAGTGTGTGCACCGTGTGGGTCTCTTAGGCTATATTTCACATAATACTTATTCACTGATGAATGGCATAGTGAGGTGCTTATTTATATCTCTTTATGATTGCAATGTGTTTGTATCACAATTTATCTATGTGCTACTCTAGCAAAGTTATTAAAGTAGTTCTATTCCTCCTGCACGTGTGTAACGGTGACAGGGTGTGCACCGTGTTAGTACTTGGTTTATGCTATGATTATGATCTCTTGTAGATTATGAAGTTAACTATTGCTATGATAATATTGATATGATCTATTCCTCCTACATATGCATGAAGGTGACAAGTGTGCATGCTATGCTAGTACTTGGTTTAGTCTTTTGATCTATCTTACACTAAAGGTTACTAAAATATGAGCATTATTGTGGAGCTTGTTAACTCCGGCATTGAGGGTTCGTGTAATCCTACGCAATGTGTTCATCATCCAACAAAAGTGTAGAGTATGCATTTATCTATTCTGCTATGTGATCAATGTTGAGAGTGTCCACTAGTGAAAGTCTAATCCCTAGGCCTTGTTCCTAAATACTGCTATCGCCGCTTGTTTACTCGTTTTACTCGCGTTACTACTCGCTTGTTTACTCGTCCTAGGCAAAGCACTCTTCTCGGTGTCGTTGCTACTACTTATTTATACCACCCGTATTTCACTATCTCTTCGCCGAACTAGTGCACCTATTAGGTGTGTTGGGGACACAAGAGACTTCTTGCTTTGTGGTTGCAGTGGTTGCATGAGAGGGATATCTTTGACCTCTTCCTCCCCGAGATCGATAAACCTTGGGTGATCCACTTAAGGGAAACTTGCTCGCTGTTCTACAAACCTCTCGCTCTTGGAGGCCCAACACTGTCTACAAGAATAGAAGCTCCCGTAGACATCAAGCACTTTTCTGGCGCCGTTGCCGGGGAGGAAAGGTAAAAAGGCACTCATACTCCGGTTCCAGGTAACAGTACTTTTCTGGCGCCGTTGTGTGTGTGCTCGAAGCTATTTCCTTTAGATCCTGCAATTGCATCTTTTTGTTTCTTGTTTACACTAGTTTGGCATAATGGACAACAATGAGCTTCTTATTCTATTTCCTGATTTAAAACATGGATTGTTTGATGCTAAAATTAAAAAACCTATGGAATCTTATTTGCATGCTCGGTAGTAATATTAGTATGAACGCTTTGAACACCATTGTTGATAATAATGTAGAAAGTTCTAAGCTTGGGGAAGCTGGTTTTCATGATCTTTTTAGTCCCCCAAGCATTGAGGAGAAAATTTTCTTTGATGATACTTTGCCTCCTATTCATGATTATAATGATAGTGGTCTTTTGGTACAACCTACTATGGAGAGTAAATTTTATTGTGATTATACTATGCCTCCTACACTTGATGAGAATAATAATGATAGCTACTTTGTTGAATTTGCTCCCGCTATTACTAATAAAATTGATTATGCTTATGTGGAGAGTAATAATTTTATGCATGAGACTCATGATAAGAATGCTTTATGTGATAGTTATATTGTTGAGTTTGCTCATGATGCTACTGAAAGTTATTATGAGAGAGGAAAATATGGTTGTAGAAATTTTCATGTTACTAAAATGCCTCTCTATGTGCTGAAATTTTTGAAGCTACACTTGTTTTATCTTCCTATGCTTGTTACTTTGCTCTTCATGAACTTGTTTATTTACAAGATTCCTATGCATAGGAAGCATGTTAGACTTAAATTTGCTTTGAATTTGCCTCTTGATTCTCTCTTTTGCTTCAAATACTATTTCTTGTGAGTGCATCATTAAAACTGCTGAGCCCATCTTAATGGCTATAAAGAAAGAACTTCTTGGGAGATAACCCATGTGTTTATTTTGCTACAGTACTTTGTTTTATATTTGTGTCTTGGAATTTGTTTACTACTGTAGCAACCTCTCCTTATCTTAGTTTTATGTTTTATTGTGCCAAGTAAAGTCTTTGATAGTAAAGTAAGTACTAGATTTGGATTACTGCGCAGTTCCAGATTTCTTTGCTGTCACGAATCTGGGTCTAATTCTCTGGTAGGTAACTCAGAAAATTATGCCAATTTACGTGAGTGATCCTCAGATATGTACGCAACTTTCATTCAATTTGGGCATTTTCATTTGAGCAAGTCTGGTGGCCTAATAAAATCCATCTTTACGGACTGTCTCGTTTTGACAGATTCTGTCTTTTATTTCGCATTGCCTCTTTTGCTATGTTGGATGAATTTCTTTGATCCATTAATGTCCAGTAGCTTTATGCAATGTCCAGAAGTGTTAAGAATGATTGTGTCACCTCTGAACATGTGAGTTTTTGATTATGCACTAACCCTCTAATGAGTTTGTTTCGAGTTTGGTGTGGAGGAAGTTTTCAAGGGTCAAGAGAGGAGGATGATATACTATGATCAAGGAGAGTGAAAACTCTAAGCTTGGGGATGCCCCGGTGGTTCACCCCTGCATATTCTAAGAAGACTCAAGCGTCTAAGCTTGGGGATGCCCAAGGCATCCCCTTCTTCATCGACAAATTATCGAGTTCCTTCTCTTGAAACTATATTTTTATTCGGCCACATCTTATGTACTTTACTTGGAGCGTCTCGTGTGCTTTTGTTTTTGTTTTTGTTTGAATAAATGCTTGTGTGGGAGAGAGACACGCTCCGTTGGTTCATATGAACACATGTGTTCTTAGCTTTTAATTTTCATGGCGAAGTTTCTTCTTCGTTAATTTGTTATATGGTTGGAATTGGAAAATGATACATGTAGTAAATTGCTATAATGTCTTGGATGATGTGATACTTGGCAATTGTTGTGCTCATGTTTAAGCTCTTGCATCATATACTTTGCACCCATTAATGAAGAAACACTTAGAGCTTGCTAATTTGGTTTGCATATTTGGTTTCTCTAGAGTCTAGATAATATCTAGTATTGAGTTTTGAACAACAAGGAAGACGGTGTAGAGTCTTATAATGTTTACAATATGTCTTTTATGTGAGTTTTGCTGCACCGGTTCATCCTTGTGTTTGTTTCAAATAACCTTGCTAGCCTAAGCCTTGTATCGAGAGAGAATACTTCTCATGCATCCAAAATCCTTGAGCCAACTACTATGCCATTTGTGTCCACCATACCTACCTACTACATGGTATTTCTCCGCCATTCCAAAGTAAATTGCTTGAGTGCTACCTTTAAATAATTCAAAATTTATCACCTCTGATTTGTGTCAATGTTTTATAGCTCATGAGGAAGTATGTGGTGTTTTATCTTTCGATCTTGTCATTTACTTGACAGTAATTTCACAATGGACTAGTGGCACATCCGCTTATCCAATAATTTTGCAAAAAGAGCCGGCAATGGGGTTCCCAGCCCCGATTAATTAACTTGCATTAATAATTCTCTTCACATGTTTTGCTCGATTCATCGTTAAGCAACTTAATTTTGCAAATAGACACTCCTTCATGGTATGTGATTGTTGGAAGGCACCCGAGGATTCGGTTAGCCATGGCTTGTGTAAGCAAAAGGTTGGGAGGAGTGTCATCCATAAATAAAGAAAAACTAAACTAAAGTACATGTGTAAACAAAAGAGAAGAGGGATGATCTACCTTGCCTGGTAGAGATAACGTCCTTCATGGGAGCCGCTCTTGAAAGTCCGGTTGATGAGGTAGTTAGAGTGCCCACTACCATTCGTTGACAACAACAAACACCTCTCAAAATTTTACTTTTATGCTCTCTTTATGTTTTCAAAATAAAAGCTCTAGCACAAATATAGCAATCAATGCTTTCCTCTTTGAAGGACCATTCTTTTTACTTTTATGTTGAGTCAGTTCACCTATCTCTCTCCACCTCAAGAAGCAAACACTTGTGTGAACTCGTGCATTGATTCCTACATACTTGCATATTGTCCTTGTTATATTACTCTATGTTGATAATTATCCATGAGATATACATGTTATAAGTTGAAAGCAACCGCCGAAACTTAATCTTCCTTTGTGTTGCTTCAATACCTTTACTTTGATTTATTGCTTTATGAGTTAACTCTTATGCAAGACTTATTGATGCTTGTCTTGAAGTACTATTCATGAAAAGTCTTTGCTTTATGATTCACTTGTTTACTCATGTCATTATCATTGTTTTGATCGCTGCATTCATTACATATGTTTACAAATAGTATGATCAAGGTTATGATGGCATGTCACTTCGTAAATTATCTTTTGTTATCATTTTACCTCGCTCGGGACGAGCAGTAACTAAGCTTGGGGATGCTTGATACGTCTCCGACGTATCGATAATTTCTTATGTTCCATGCCATATTATTGATGATACCTACATGTTTTATGCACACTTTATGTCATATTCGTGCATTTTCCGGAACTAACCTATTAACAAGATGCCGAAGTGCCGCTTGCTCGTTTTCTGCTGTTTTTGGTTTCAGTAAATCCTAGTAACGAAATATTCTCGGAATCGGACGAAATCAAGACCCGTGTTCCTATTTTCACCGGAAGCATCCGGAACACCCGAGAGCCGCCAGAGGGGGCCCCGTGGGCCCCGCATGATAGGGTGGCGCGGCTCGGGCCCCGGCCGCGCCGCCCTATGGTGCCGCCGCCTCTTCGACCCTCCGACGCTGCCCTTCCGCCTATTTAAAGCCTCCGTCGCGAAAACCCCGAGGCGAAGAACCACGATACGGAAAACCTTCCGCAGCCGCCGCCATCGCGAAGCCAAGATCCGGGGGACAGGAGTCTCTGTTCCGCACCTCGCCGGAGCGGGGAAGTGCCCCGGAAGGCTTCTCCATCGACACCGCTGCCATCTCCACCGCCATCTTCATCACCGCCGCTCGCTCCCATGAGGAGGGAGTAGTTCTCCATCGAGGCTCGGGGCTGTACCGGTAGCTATGTGGTTCATCTCTCTCCTATGTACTTCAATACAATAATCTCATGAGCTGCCTTACATGATTGAGATTCATATGATGATGCTTGTAATCTAGATGTCATTATGCTAGTCAAGTGAGTTTTACCTATGTGATCTCCGGAGACTCCTTGTCCCACGTGTGTAAAGGTGACAAGTGTGTGCACCGTGTGGGTCTCTTAGGCTATATTTCACAGAATACTTATTCACCGATGAATGGCATAGTGAGGTGCTTATTTATATCTCTTTATGATTGCAATGTGTTTGTATCACAATTTATCTATGTGCTACTCTAGCAAAGTTATTAAAGTAGTTCTATTCCTCCCGCACGTGTGTAACGGTGACAAGTGTGTGCACCGTGTTAGTACTTGGTTTATGCTATGATTATGATCTCTTGTAGATTATGAAGTTAACTATTGCTATGATAATATTGATATGATCTATTCCTCCTACATATGCATGAAGGTGACAAGTGTGCATGCTATGCTAGTACTTGGTTTAGTCTTTTGATCTATCTTACACTAAAGGTTACTAAAATATGAGCATTATTGTGGAGCTTGTTAACTCCAGCATTGAGGGTTCGTGTAATCCTACGCAATGTGTTCATCATCCAACAAAAGTGTAGAGTATGCATATATCTATTCTCGCTATGTGATCAATGTTGAGAGTGTCCACTAGTGAAAGTCTAATCCCTAGGCCTTGTTCCTAAATATCGCTATCGCTGCTTGTTTCATCGTGTTTACTCTGCGTTACTACCGCTTGTTTATCGTCCTAGGCAAAGCACTCTTTCCGGTGTCGTTGCTACTACTTATTTATACCACCCGTATTTCACTATCTCTTCGCCGAACTAGTGCACCTATTAGGTGTGTTGGGGACACAAGAGACTTCTTGCTTTGTGGTTGCAGGGTTGCATGAGAGGGATATCTTTGACCTCTTCCTCCCTGAGATCGATAAACCTTGGGTGATCCACTTAAGGGAAACTTGCTGCTGTTCTACAAACCTCTGCTCTTGGAGGCCCAACACTGTCTACAAGAATAGAAGCTCCCGTAGACATCAGAGAGTAGTACTTATTTGTTCATCTATGTGATCATAGGCTTTGCAATCTAGATGTCATATGCTATTCAAGTGTTTTATTATGTGAACTTTGGAGTTACCGTGACCTCGGTGTAATGGTGACACTGTGTGCGCCGTGTGTAACTCCCTTATGAATTGTGGTGTGTTAGTACCTCCTATGAACGCTCACGGTGACGGTGTGGGGTGTTTATTAGTACTTGGGAATACGCCTTTGAGGTGTGCTTTTGCACACTTGCCCAATGAATTTGAGTTCTTTATTCAACAGGAGAGTAGTATGATGAAGTGCTTATTTATATTCAATTATGATTGCAAAGTTGAGAGTGTCCACTAGTGAAAGTAGGATCCCTAGGCCTTGTTTCTAAGCATTGAAACACCGTTTCAACAAGTTCTGCTACATGTTTACTTGCTGCCATATTTATTTCAGATTGTTATTACCACTCATATTCATCCATATCACTTGCATTTCACTATTTCTTCGCCGAACTAGTGCACCTATACATCTGAAAAGTGTATTAGGTGTGTTGGGGACACAAGAGACTTCTTGTATCGTAATTGCGGGGGTTGCTTGAGAGGGATATCTCTCGACCTCTACCTCCCCGAGTTCGATAAACCTTGGGTGATTCACTTAAGGGAAACTTGTTGCTGCTCTACAAACCTCTGCTCTTGGAGGCCCAACACTGTCTACAGGAATAGAAGCGTGCGTAGACATCACTGGGCAAATGACAGAATAAAGACCATACATGACAAGATGATTACTATGAGATTCGTTTGGGCATTACAACATAATACATAGACCGTACTCCAACTGCATCTATGACTAATAATCCACCTCCCGGTTATCGTCTGAACCCCTTCCAGTATTAAGTTGCAAGCAACATATTATCGCATTAAGAAATGTGTGTAAAGTAAACAATAGAATTACCCTAGGATAAAACATTGTTGTTTTCTCCCTAGTAGAAGCACCACATCTACAATCTTAGAAGTTATTGTCACTCTTCCAGAAAACTAGAGGCATGAACCTACTATCGAGCATAAATACCCCCTCTTGGAGTCACAAACATCTACTTGGCCAGAGTATCTACTAGCAACAGAGAGCATGCAAGATCACAAATAACATATGACAATAATATATAATCAATCTCACCATAGTATTCAATATTCATTGGATCCTAGCAAACACAACATGTAGCATTACGTAAGGATGATCTTGATCATGTAGGGTAGTTCACAAAATTTAAACATGAGGCACAAATTGGAGAAGACAACCATCTAGCTGCTGCTATGGACCCATAGTCCAGGGATGAACTACTCACGCATCACTTCGGAGGCGGGCATGGCGATGTAGATGCCTCCGGCGATGATTTTCCCCTCCGGCAGGGTGCCGGGAAGAGCTTCAGAACCCTCCCGAGCTAGGGTCTGCAATGGCAGCCGTGATGGTACTTTTCGTGGATGGAGGCTCGGGTGTTTAGGTTTTTCCCGAGATCATGAATAAATAGGCAGAAGGGCGAGGTCGGTGGAGGCCAGGGGGCCCACACCACCCCTTGGCGCGAGCCCAGGCCAGACCGCGCCAAGGCATGGTCTGGCCGCCCTGCGCCTTGTCCTCGTCGCCCCTCTGGACTATGTCTTCGTTATGAAAATATTGACTTCGGCTTTTGTTTCGTCCAATTCCGAGAATATTTCCTGTACAAATTTTGTGAAATACAAAACAGCAGAAAACAGGGAACTGGCACTGTGGCATCTTGTTAATAGGTTAGTGCCGGAAAATGTATAAAAGTGCAAGAAAGTATGAGCAAAACATATGTAAATTGGTGTAAAATAAGCATGGAGCATCAAAAATTATAGATACGTTTGAGATGTATCACCGACCTGGTATTCTACCTCCCTTCATGAAAACAAGGTACCACCTGAATGAGTTTACTGCAAGGATCCGACCTCGGAATGAGAAAGAGTTGTTCAATCTTAGACACTCAACTTAGAGTCACCATTGAGAGGGTCTTTGTTGCATTGAAGAACAGGTTTAAGGTCCTTCACTAGAAACCGATCCATACTTTTGACACTCAAGTGAAGCTGGTCCTTGCTTGCTGCATTCTTCACAACTTGATCCTAGGTTGGGGCGAGGATGACTTCTTTGAAGAGGTTGTCACTTTTGATGAAGTTGAGACCGGCCATGGCGTGGAGGTAGGAGACAATGAAGCCTGGAAAGAGAAGAGGCTCGAGTGGGCAAACGTAATGTGGGAAGCTAGAGACCACACCACCATGTGAGAAGGAGAAGAACAAGTGAAGAAATGAAGAAGCGAAGAAGTGAAGAAGAAGAACCCCTCTTTGATCCCCTCTTTCTCGAACCCCTCTTTGATCCCCGTATGTTGAACTACCCTGTGATGATAAACTTTCATTTGTAGTAGCTAGGGAATATCGTTATGAACTACCATTCGCAGTAGCTAGGGCTGAATTCGTGAACTGCTAGCTTCGTAAGTGTGCAACTGATGAACTGTGATTTCTGTATGGTGGAAGGTGAAAGTATGATAAGGTCACCCGTTGTAGAGAAGAGGTGATCTTACGCTTGCCTGTATGTACCAAATAGGTTAGTTTTATCTTCATCAACATTTGAGGTTGGCTGCAGGCAAACAAACAAAAGAGCCTTTTTGGCCCAAAGCATGCAGCCCGGGTTGCCAAACAACAGGCCAATTCTGGCCCGTGGCTCGTTCCGGACGCGCAAGTGATCTCGTACCACTGCGGCAGTGAGCCCCAAATCGAGCCAGGGTACCAGACATGCCCTATGAGTTTTGGTTCATGGCGTGAGCATTGGTGTGACATGATTTAGATCATTTTTGATCAGTTTTTGCTAGGCACATGGAAAAAGGCTACGCAGGTCCAAAATTGTTGTTGACGCTATTTTTGCGGGAAGTGTGTACCATAAATTCTGCTTCGGGACGGTGATGCACTAGAGTGTGTTGTAGAAGATCATGTAGCCGACGACGTCAACTTGTGCCCGACAGTGTTCGGGCAGATACATCGCAAGGTGGAGCATGGTTGCAGTCAGGTTTGTTCGGCTAGGTCGGACTAGACAGTCTGATAGAACAAAAGACAGTGAGGATCGACGACGACTACGACGACGTAGGCGTGTGATGCCTGATGGTGTCTAAATTTTGTGGCGTGGAAACACGTGACAGATGCCTAAGGGGTGCGTGTTTCGACATGGCGATGGCACGGGGTTGATTCAAGACGATGCACACATTGGACCTTGATGTCAACGGGGTGCAGGTGAACTGATCATCCATAGAGTTATGGTGAGGGTGGAGCTAGAGTCATAGATTCCACTCAGGCTGATGGAGGGCTACGGTGAGGATAGAGAGAATCGAAGCCTAGTTAGCGGAAAGACGAGAAGCACGTTGTTCGAACTGGGCCCATAGTTTGAGAGAGATGTGTGCAACTCAGATCGATTAGGTATGACTAATGGTTATCTGCAGTGGGGCCAAAAGTGATGAGGGTACGCGTCCTAGGAGAATTTGTCCAAGATTGCGGATGCTTGACGTGGTAATAGCGGCGAGGCGTGTGGTAATCACGAGACACAACAACATACCATGGCATAAATGGTGAGGTAGTTGGTTTGACATATGTGCAAGGGTGTTGAAATAGTGTTGGCTAGTACCAGGTTTAGTTGGTGATTAGGTCTATCGGGACTGACGTAAGTGATAGATAGGAGTTGGCCATGGGAAATCTGCGAAAGTGTTGATGAGACTACTATAAATTTTGACTCAAGGTTGCTCAAGCGCAACGGTGAAGTTTCTTCAAGTTTTATAACTTTCACACAAACCAGTGATCGGTGTGATGGTATTAAACAAAAAAGAAGAGATTACAACTTCAGGTGTGACTCGAAATGTTTTTTTTTGTTTAAGCTACCAGGGTCCAGGGACGCCCATCGAGCCCATCCACCACGTCAGAGCAAACCGCCGCCGGTGTCCTCCCATTGCGGTCCCTGCAACCGCCGCCTCTCTGCCTCCCTTCAAGCGGTGTCCCCTCCGGTGCCTCGCGGCCCCGACCAAAATCGGCAGCGGAGGAGCAGCTTGGGGAGAGGCCGGAGCTCTTCCGGACCAAAATCGAAAGCAAGAGCGACCTGAAGCACCGCGGCAGCGTCCGTGCCGACGTGAAAGGAGATCGACGAGGGAGGCTGAGGACCGACGCCTCGCTGCCACGACCAAAATCGGCAGCGGGAGAGCAGCGCTGAGAGAGGCCGGAGCTTTCCCTCATTGGTGAAACACACAACAAGCAGTCCAGTATCCGGTTTCATATCATTGGTGAAACTGAATATACCACCAGTAGGTCTCCCAGGACTAATTATTGGGTTGCCACCGTTTACCTTGACCTTAACTTCTTCAATATCTATTTCAGTGATGTCGACTTTAGGATGTAGGCAACTCCGGCATGGGGTTACAGAGTTGTGCCATGTAAATGTTGCGACTTTGCAAGAAGTATTTGACATGAGCTCCAGATCAGCAAGGCAACCTCCTGTAACTTCCTTGTAACTTGCAGAGAGTACTAATGGCATGATATCCATTTGGTTCTGCCTGGATCCCATAAAAACTAGTTGAATGCCCGTGCGTTGCTACGGAATAATAATAAAAAATATATTAAAATTATTGATTAGATGATTTTTTTTATATTATATGTGTATGTGTTGAGAGTGATGTGTATTGTCTTATTGTATCTCAAAATTAATCTTGTTTTTATCCTGAATTCTCTCTATATGGCAACAAACATTCACCCATCCCGATTTAAAGGTCTCTCACATTCCCCGCCGTTTCTCTATCCTCCTTTCCCCCTTGAGGGTCGCCTCCTCCCCGCCTCCTCTTCCTTCCCCTATGTCGGCCTCACCGGACGAAGTAGGGAGGGGATAGACAGCTAGGTTGCTTTTGTCCATAGTTGTAGTAGTAGGTCTAGGTTTACTGTTGACGTTTTCGTGTGATGTCATTCAGGATTTTTGTCCTTGAGCCCGTGTGTGATATCTCGCTTGGTTGCCGACGTCTCTCCTAAGAGAATACTTTAATGCAGATGAAGGTCTTTTAGAACCTTCCCATTGTTTATGAAAATATGCACCCCTCTAGTCTACATGCTAATTTACTTTCATAGAATTTTATTGGTTGTAGATAAGGATATCGAGGTTCGTTGCACAACAAGTCTTGGTGCTATATTTTCAATGCTTGCTTTGTAAGCAAAGCAGTAAAAACCCAAGGCACCAAATCCCCAAAGGGGGTTTTAAAGGAGCACGTGGAGATCTGGCAACAAGATGTGGAAGGGACAAAAAGCACATACTAATTCAACAGAATGAAACGAGAATTATGGTGCAGTCGCAAATGATTCATTGATTTTAGAATTCAAGTAAAAGTTCCAAATGATTTGAGGAAAAGCAGAATGATCACCAACAATTTCATGCAAGGTTCCAATATGTACATCTGCCATAACAAATTGAATTACATCAGAGAACAAATTCCTCATTGCACATCATGTAAAAAGACTAATCACATATACGTTCATAAACAATAATGCAGCAATGGAAACAATGAGGTTGCAAGCATTGTCATCCTTTTCTCTTCATTGTGTTTTCTTTGGATGATAGTCACTTTGCTGCTGGGTCTTCGATTGATTTGACCAGATCAACAACTTCTTTTTCGTTGCAAACTGATGAAGTATGTAACAACTTATTTATATGTGCACCAGGAAGGAAATGACTCAAGTAATTCGTAAGGATTGGAACAAGGTCACCGCAAGCATCCTGTTGTTGCTCTTCCTTTTTTTTTACATTCTGTCATGCAACATTTTGATTTCTCTATCTCGACGTTTCAGTCAGACTATAACTACCCGATACACCAATTTATGAAACATACAATATATTTTTGGGGGAAAGAAGTGTGGTGCAACCAATGGAAAGACAAATATGAAAAGACATTAAAGAACATGTATGTTCCAACTACATGACTACAGCGAGCATGGAATCATTCTGAAAATGGCAAAAAGTGAAAGTGTAAATAAAGTAGGGGCCTCTATAGTTGGAGGTATATTGTTATGGTGCTGCTAGAGGGATGGCACGAGAGGGCCGGCCGGGGGCCTTGCCCACGGCCGGTGGCAAGAGGGAAGGGATCGTATCCCGCGCGCGGCCGCCCTTAAAAGTCCACCGGCCGCGTTCGTCCTTCGCCCACACCTCCACTCGCAACACCACCGCCGCAGCGCCATGGGGAAGAAGAACGATTTCGAGGCCTCGGGCAGCGGCATCAAGAGGGTGCCGCTCCCCGTCACGGTGGGGAGGCTCATGCACGGCAAATGGTTGCTGTGCGACGACGCCTGGTCCGGCGTGCAACTCCCTGGCGGCTGGCGTCTCAGCTGCCGCCGGGTGCCCATCCCTCCAGTCCCTGCGCGCGAGCCTGATCGGAGCGCGGAGATCCGACGAAGGATGCGGTACCTGCCGCCGGACCTCGGCGCCGATCCGGCGTACGCCATCGACTCGCCCAATTGGCGTACGCATCTGTCAACGGAGACAGATAGGAGAAGGAGGGCGGGCTTCATGAGCGACAGGGATTTTCCCTTCGCGTCTGCACCGCCGGCTCGTCCACGAACGCGTCGTCAGCAGGCGCAGTACAACGATGACGACGACGACCGTGACGAGGACGACGACGACACCTACGCTGCCTACGACGACGACGACGACTACATCGAGGCGCTCGCCTACCATAATGGGGAGGTGAAGGACGACAGGGACGACTACGTCGCGGCCGTCTTCCACGAATGGCAGCAGGCCATGGCGGAGGGCCGCAACTTCGTGTTCCCGGAGAACATGACGGACGATGAGATGGCGAAGGTCGGCGCCCTGGTCTCCGAGTACAACGCGCCTGTGCAGCCGTCGCAGCCCCGCTACGCCACCGGCGTGATGCCGCCGGGCCTGTCGGAGGATGAAGCGCTTCGACTGGCGCTACAGGACTCGGCGGCGCCTCCTGCACCCCCGCCACAGCCGTATCCCTGGGAGCCTCCTCCACCGCCGGCACAGCAGTATCCCTGGGTGCCTCCACTTCCGCCACAGCCGCAGCCCTGGGCGCCACCACCGCCGCCGCAGCCGCAGCCTCCTCCACCTCCAGCACCGACGGCGCGCCCGGCGTACGCTCCCCCGGATGGCTACTGGCCGTGGGTGATACCGGAGCTCATCGTGCTCTATAGCGATGAGGAGCAGCAGTAGGCATGTAATATCCCAGGATTGGGGGTTACAAAAATAGAGGAAACAGATGTGTGCATTGCATTCATGCATAGAAAATCCGGGGAATTTTCGCGCTTTAAAGTAAAACAGATCACGATGAATCGAAGTTTCACTTGACCTTGGTGGAATTGAAGTAGCTCATCAAGTCAAGCGCTATAAACCTCAATGTGACTTTGTTTAAAACCTTGTTTTGGGTAGAGATGATATGATCTAATGGGTTAGATCACATGGAAATAAAACTAACACAACAACACTTTAATCAAGGAACAAATGCTTGATCTTATAAAAGATTATAATATGGTATTCTTTTCTATATCATATGAACAACTATCCAACTATAAATCAAGTAGTAATAAAATGGAGAAGCCATTCTTCACTTATCTTATCCATGTCCTAAACTAATCCATGATCATACCATGAACCTCATGGTACTTATTTTACTTTGTTCTTGGATACATAACAAGGAGATCCACTATAGAAATTTACATCCTTCTATATTCCTAATCATTATACATCAAACCTAGAGAGGTGATAGTTCTAAATTATTTATTAGAGAAACAATGACAAACTTTGAGCTAAATCTTGAGTATGCATCCATGTATTCAAATAATCATCTTTAAGAGAAACCCTAGGATATTATTCAAGACATTCCCAAGAGAGAGAACCCAATTATGTTAAATATAGATATTGAGATCACATCAACCTCCATGGAGCCTAACCTTAGGTTAGTATTGAAGTCCTTCCCAAATGAGAGAGACCACTCATATTAATCCTAGCTTTACCTATTTAAGAATAAAGGACAACCATTGAACTAAAGTATTAGGTTATAAACCATTTCACCATGGAGTGGTGAGATAACCTATTATCACATGGAATACCATATCCATGAATTGATAAAGTAAGGATGAAACCAATCCAATTAAGTTAGACAAATGGAATATTAGCGTAGATACCTAAGGAGATATTAGTAGTACACCCTAAACCCTAGAATAATTATTTCTATATGAGAGAACTCAAGCTATGGTGTTACACTCAATATAGTTGAGGAAACACTTGGATTTAAGGGAGAGACCTATTCATATATCCAAATGGTTAAACCATCATTCCTTGAGAGAACTCTAAGTGAACATCTCAGACATTCTCCTGGGATATAATCTATTGAGACAACCATAGCCATGTTCATCCAAGATAGTATAAGAGAGGTACTATACCTAGTTGGTCAAGATGATGCTTGATTATGAAAGTGAGAAACCCATTTAATGAGAGATACCCTAGGAATCCAAACCTTGATCATTATAAATTGAGTGATGATCATAAACTCTAAGAATTTGAGGTAGAGACCTTAAGAACAAGTTGATCATGTCTAATCCATGATCAAATCTTGGAGAGATATGAATACCAGTTAAACCTTAGAGGGTTAAACAAGTATAGTCTAGCATAAAATCATAGGGGGACTAAAACCCTAAAACCATTTCCAATATATTAATTGGAGAAACAACTGAATAGAAACAAACCTTGTAGGGTTCAGCCCCTATATCAATCCAAATGATCTTGGATTGAATAATCCTATGTGTGGTGAGGAAAAGCAAACCTAGCCAGAGTAATATGGTGTTAAGTCACATGTAGAACCTAGGCCTATATTTCCAACTAACTTGTGAATTATTTGATAATCACAAGTCAAACCCTAAACCATATCTCAATCCTAGTTTGTGCATCACTCGGGTGATCACAAGTAAAACCTAAGCCATATATGTGAATTCAAACCATGTGTGGTGAACCACCACTTACCTTTATAATTAAGACCAACCCATGATGAGAGTAGTATCTACTTTAGGTATTTCAAGGTGTTATTAAAATATGATACTAGTACCAACCTTGAAATAGGATTATAATAATACCTACAAGACTTTAACAAATAAGTATTCACATAAAATCATATGCAAGTAACCAGAATTCTCAATTATGAGATCAAGTCCCTAGAAATAATTTAACACATGAAATCATGCCATTAAATCACTTCTTAATAAAAATTCATAAGTAGATATTACTTTGAAATTGTTTCTTGCTAAGTAATACCAAGTAAAACTCTATATATCACTAAGTAAGAAAAATTATCATTTTGGAAACAATTTGAATATTTACAAAGATAATATTCAAATTTATGTCCATATGGGTATTTAAATTCAAGTTCCAATAATAATAACTAAACCAATGTTGTAATACCCATATTAACATAATAATACACCACTAAAGTGTTTGAAGAATCTTGGGGCTAATCCTTGTCTAATTCAAATAAGCAACACCTACAAAATAGAAAAGCATTCAAAATTGAATTCAAAATAGAAAATAGAAAACAGAAAATAAAAACAGAAAAAGAAAAGAGAGGAGGAATATTTACCTGGCTCACCTGGCCGCCACAGCCCGCCACCGTAGCCCAGCAGTAGCCCACGGGGCAGCCCAACAGCCTCAGCCCAGCACGGCCCAGGCACGCCCACGTACCCCTTCGTGTGGATATAAACGAGGAGACGTCGTCGTCTTCGTCTCGGTCTGTGGACGCGCGGGAGGTCGACACGGCGACGAATTGAGCCACGTCCCGGCCGCCGTTGTGGACCGCACGACCGTCGACGACCGCCCTTGACCCTATAAATACACGGCCGAAGCCTCCATCGCTCGTGTTCTTCCTTTTTCCCCAATTTAGCAAACCCTAGCTCGCCCGGCCACCATCTATCGCCGTCGATTGGGGAAGCCCCGAGCCTCGCCGTAACCACCATCGGAACCGCCGTCCTCGACATGGTCACCGTGCGCGAGGAATCGAGCCGAAGCTCCCGCCAGCGACCACGCCTGGCTGTCTTCCCCGACGCCGGTGGTGGCCCAATCCGGCGAACCACGCCATCTCCGACCACGCCGTCACGCGCATCATGCTCCTGGTGAGCTCCTCGATCTCCTGGTGTGCCCGCCTTGCTCAATCATGCACCGTAGAGACGCCGCGTCGTTCACCCGTGCCCGCCGCCGCAGAACCACGCCGCCGGCCATGCTCCGGTGACCGTATCGGGGCGGCGCCGCCACCTTCTGGCTCAGCTCAGCGCCGCGCATCTACACCGCTGCTTAGGTTGGGCGCGGGAGCCCCGACTCGTCGTCGTCTGCGGCAACTGGCCGTCGGGCAGAAGCTCCCCTGGCCACGTCGTCTATTTTGACCAGTCCACGCTCACGTGGCAGCCCACGTGGACCACTGGCCCACTGGTCAGTCTCTGCGTGTAGGTTAGCCCGGGTGCGTTTAGCATTTCCTTTTCGTTTTAATTCAAATCCAATAATCTCTGCAACTTTAAATAAATCTAGAAAATTCATAAAAACTCAGAAAAATAAATATAAGATATCAAAATGCTTATAAAAGTAAACTCTATCTAATAAAAATATAAAATGAAAATTTATATTTTTAATAAAAAATCAATTATTTCATACTTGTTATTTAAGTCTTATTTATTAATTCTAAATTCAATTAAAATTCAATAATTAGGAAAACTTTCCAAATTAAATAAAAACCAGTAAGTAAATAAATAAAACATTAAAGCTAATTTTATTTATTTGTATTTTATTAAATCCTTATTAGAGGGATTTAAACCCTGATTAATAATTATCTTAATTATTAATTCTTTAAAAATAATAAAATGCCATAGTCCAATATTATTTTCAATTCAAAGTTATTAATAACTTCAACCTTATAGTGAAGTTATTAATTCAAGAACTTTAAGGTAATTAAAAGAAGCCTCGTGATCGGGTGTATACGTGAGCACGCATCAGTTGGGTGACATGTGTCTAACGGCGTATGTCCTCTCCGTGAGGGTGATGTACTACTAAAAATTGTTTCACAGGATTCCTTAGACCGTGCCGTGCTCTTTTCCTCCATCTACTCCCACTCCTTCCGCTCTCCTCCCTCCCACCAACCCGGTCACCACGACGGCATCGGCAATGGCGACCATGGCGACGTCCAACGCGGCGGCGGCAGTGATGTCGCTCGACCGCGCCGCCGCCGCCCCGGCCTCCTCCGCCTTCTCGCGCCGCCTCCGGATGCCGGCGCGCCCGGCTCACGGGATGCGTCTGCGGGGCCGCGGCGGGGCGGCGCTCGCGACGTCCGTGGCCATGCCCGCCGCGTCGGCCGGCGCGGAGGAGGACGTGCTGTAGCCCATCCGGGAGATCTCCGGCGCCATGCAGCTGCCCGGCTCCAAATCGCTCTCCAACCGGATCCTTCTCCTCTCCGCCTTGTCCGAGGTGAGAAAACAAGCAGACAAAGCCCCTCTCCCTACGGACGGGGCTTGCCTGCGCCGCGTTTGTGCGCCCATCGGTGCGCCGCGCTACGTGGCGAGCATCCAATGCCTCCTCCCACGCCCCTGCTTTCCTTGTAAAAAAAAAAGAACAAAAATATCCGTAATACGAAGCGATACGCGGCGACCCATCGTACACCAATACTACTTCGTCTTCCCCTGTGTGAACTCAGAGCTGAAGCACATAGTGGAGGGCGGAGACGATGAAGCCGGTGGGATGCTCTCCGCCGCCCCCGTTCCTTTTGGCCGGCACCCTTCCTCTCCCTCGTGCGCCCTAACACCTCCAGCCGGCGGCGGACAGGAAGCTGCTCGCCTCTCGAGTTTGCGAGGCCGGACCTGCAGGATGTGAATCCCGGATGGCATAGCTGCTTCGACCGGCTCGAGCACGGAAGCTACAGCATAGTGGAGGCGGTTCCCTGGTGTTGTAGCTGCTCCTATTGGCTCGTTCGCGGTGGCCCGTTCCCGCCGGCGACGGATCTCACCTGATGGAGTCACTCATACTAGCTACTATCTGGAGGCGGCAAACGGGCAAGTGGAGTCGTCGTCGTGCTGTTGCGTGCGTCCGTCCGTCCGTCCACAGGGGAGCTGCTTCGCTGAAGATTCATCTTCAGCTGTTCGTGTACTCACCATCTCCACAGGAGACAGGACAGAGGTAAATTTCCTTTTTTCTCTATCGTGAACTTCATTTGTTGCTTGTTGCAGATGTGCAAACACATACAGTTTTATAAGTCAAAAACAGAATAAGCAATTGATTGAAGAAGGCTTCTGAGCGTAGTTGCTAATTTGATTGATATGCATAGGCTGGTTCAATTTTGCTTCGATACAAGACATACAACTCTATACATCATATTGATTAATTCGGCTTCAATTGATCGAAGTATGCTTGATTTTGGCGTGCCATCATAGTAGAACTAGAAGGCCCAATGGTTTGTTGCTGTGAGTAAATCGGAGTTGAGTTGTTCTGTTGTAAGAAGGCATGATTTTGTTGCGCCATCATAGTTGAAGGAGACGTCCCAATTGTCTGTTGCTGTGAGTAAATCGGAGTTGAGTTGTTCTGTTGTGAATATATGTCCATGTGATTTATGGGATGACCCTGTGGAAAAGTAGAAAATTTCAATGCCATTGAATTTTGAAAATGATAAAAACATACATTGTAGAATGCTCATACCATAAGTGTATTGTATGGTTGGAATCCTGTCAACATTGTTTGGTCGTGTGGTGACATCGAGATGGCAGTACCAAGTGATGGCTGTATCGAAGCATTTAGAAATGGGTTGTACTGTAATTGGTATGCACCCATTTGATTTGTCATAAACTCCAAATGACCCTATAAAACGTGTACATAACTGTTAGAAAAATTATATTGTGTATGTGAAACAAGTGAGAAAGTTCTATACCGTTGAGCTGGTTTGAGGTTGTAGCTGTACAATAGGATTTGTGCTTTTCTTCTTCTTTCTTGTTGCTTTCTCGAAGCCACCAACGGGTCTTCTTGATCCTCGGACAGCCTTCTCCTTGACCTTGACACCTACTGGTTGTCCAAGCCCCTCGTTGTGTTTTGAAATTCTTTCAATATTGATGTTCAACGCTGCAACTATAAAGATAAATGTGAGTCCTTAGTTTCACAATATTGTTCGCAAATTAGCACTATATTACATACCTTCTGAAGTAGAGGACTTGCCCAAATCTGGATCAGTTCTAATTTTTAAGCTTTTCTCCACATCTAGTGCTAATTGCTCTGCGCAATTAGCAGCCTGGTCGTATGATTCATCGGACTCAGCAGCACGGGCAGCTATTCTCGTAAATATTTTGCACAACTCGTTGTAGCGATTAGACATTCTTGCTTTTGGGTCCTCATGCTGATCGCGATTACTTGTTATGTTCAAAACTTTGGCACCAATTGTCCATCTTTTCATTATATATTCTTCTGGGATATGCTTGATATTATTAATATCAAGTACCTTTAAGCAATGCGAGCAAAGAATCCCTGCAAATTCAAACTTCTTGCAACTGCAATTGATCTTTTCTTCTTCTGGAAAAAATGTAACGACATGGACACGTTGTGTGCCATGAAAATTAACTTTGTAAACCTTATGTTGTGTGTCACTATCATCACAAATGAATGTGTCATAGTTCAGAGTCCTTAGCACTTGTTCCTGAAACATCTTAAATATTGCAGGAGTATATGTAGTTGCGGCTTGCCTTAACATGTAGCTAGCTTCTGTCTTCATCTTGGGAGTAGTTTGTGTCGCTTTGAAGTCACACCTCACCTCTTCAAACCTTTTATCCGCAAGTAACCTTTCAAAATGATGGAAGAAAGTGACCATGTCATATTTAATACTAATGTATCTCTTCAGTTCATTGTTCATACTTTCACTTCTTTGGGTAGTGCTCATGTGGGCAGAGAAGGTATTTCTGCCATACACTAATGCCCAATGCTCTCTTTTCTCAAACCACCTTTGGAGCCACTCATTTTCATGTAGTCCATACTTGTCAAGCATTCCATTCCACGCACTTATAAATTCGTCTTCCTCCTCTATGTCATAGATGCAATGTTGGAAATCAGCATTGAACTTCTTATAGTCTGGAACAACTCCAGCAAGGTGCTTGCAAGCATTTTGATTCATATGCCACACACAAAGTCTATGGATAGACATGGCTAGGACTATACTGATTGCCTTGGCCATTGCTGCATCTTCATCAGTTATAATTGTCCGTGGATGTTTACCAGACATAGCTTTTAAAAAAGTTCTAAAAAGCCAGCCAAAACTTTCAGCGGTTTCATCATAGAGAAGGGCAGCACCAAAGACAACAGTTTTCTTGTGATTATTCACTCCAACGATCAAACCAAAAGGGCGTCCATCATCTAGTTTCCTGTAAGTGGTGTCAAAGCACATAACATCGCCAAACATGGCATAATCTGAGACCATTCTGGAGTCAGCCCAAAAAATGTTAGTGATCAAATCATCCGCATCTACTTGAATTGAATAGAAAAACTTGACATCTTCTGCCACCTTCTTCTCCATGTATTCTAATACTCCCCCAGTGTCACCTTGTTTTGCTTGTAATGTTCTTTTTGTATACAGACGATTTTTCATATCTTCACGTGTAAAGCCAAGGTTTCCCCCGCATGCTTGTTTGGCCATAAGATCAATAGTTGCTTTATTTGAAATTCCTACGGACTTTGCGACCTCCGCAGATGCTATTTGTGCTTCGGTTACTCTCCTATGAGATCTCAAGTATTGGGCCATGTCGCCCGTTGCAAGGATGTGATTATGTTTCTCCTCAAATTCATACACATGATAAAGTCCGTTCGTCAGAGTTATCTTCATGTGTGCATTACAACCACAACGTGATTCAGGCCTACTATATTTGAATGTATCTTCTCTTTTATCTTCAGCACGGGATCCTAGTAATTAATAAATTTATTGTCATAGTTCATCTAAAATTGATTATACTCCAAACAAATTAATAAAGTTATTGTCGTAGTTCATACCTTGCCGAGAACATAAGAAAGTCCTTTGTTGTATTGTATTAGTGTTCTTCACTTTATGCTTACTGCCTCTTCGAACGCTGAAACCCGCTTTTTCAGCATACTGGTTATAAAAGGAATAAGCTTCCTCTTCGGACAAAAAATGCATGCCAACCTTTGGTAACCTTTTATTATTGCTGGCTGCGGTTTCCTGCACATGTGTCCAATTTAGTTAATACACTTATGTTTATAAATGAGGCTAACTATATAGTTAAATTTGTGTATATGTCAAATCATGATTATACTACATGGTTCCTGTGATATAAAAGAAGCCTTGTTCACAAGTCTCCTAATCAAATTCACTACTATCGGTTATAAGATTCTTATTTATGTTTTAATGCAGAGATGACATATCAACATAGCATCAGCTGTTGGTCGTATAGGCAATGCTGGAGCCATTGGCTAAACGTGGAGTGGAGATTGCATCACCTGACATGTTTGTGTATGATTCTAGTGAAATCAAAACATGAAAGATATTATTTACTATTCTTACCTTTTGTGTTTCTGATCCAGCAGCATTATCATGGTTCCCAACACCAACTTGTGGAGAAGCCATCGGTGGAGAACAAAATCCTTCACTTTACCCGTCAGGTCGTGTGCCTTTTGCTTCTGCTGTATGTGCCTACAGAGAGCGGCAAGATGGACTCATGAAAAGGTGGGGATTTCATGGCAATTCCATTTACAGAGCAGAGCTTCTACCTGTTATCCGGCGCTGCCGATTTCCCCTGGGAGCTTCAATTACATAGCCTCGGAGATGGCCATTTTTTCCCCTCCGTTCTTGTTTGCATTACTGGTGGATTATTAGATTTGGCGGGTAGCCTTATGTTTTCTGGACGCCTCAGCGCGCGAAGGAGAAAATTTCCCTCCAATTTTGTGATCTGTTTTAACTGCAGGCTTGTATTACGGGAGGATTAGTACTTGCCCGCGTACGCCCCGATCGTGTCCGGTATGTATTTTCGATCGCTTGTTCTGTTTTGTTTTAGCGAAAGTGAAGGGAGACGTGCGGGGAGGGGGAAGTCCTTGGATGCTTGCCACGTAGCTGGGCGCACCGATGGGAGCAGAAACGGGCGCAGGCAAGCCCCGTCCCTCTCCCTACTTCTCCCCTTTGTGTGAATTGGGTGCCGAGATGGGATTTTAGGAGGTTTAGGAGCACCTTATCATGCTAGGTGCTCGTGAGATCATAAGATTTTTTTTCTTTTTACTTAAAACGATCTAGCCATAGGATTTAGTTCAAGGTTACTCTTCTTAGTAGCCAATTCCTATGTTCGTTTATCGAATCGTTAGAATTATGTAGTTAGTTCGATCAATACTATATGAGGCCTTGGATGAGCAAAAGTCAGTTAATGATCATTAGAATTATGTAGGACCTGGTGATCCTCTTATGTCAGTCTGATGGCTTCCTCATGAAAGTATTACGCTGCAACGCTGTCATGGACACCTAGTATTCATATACCTGCATTCAAGATGCACGACTTTCAAATTTTGTTATATCTAAAGGTTTTCACAAGCTATAAGATCCTAAATCTAGGATCCCCTCCAGGGTTTATTCACTTTCCACTCATCGGAATATTATAGTGCAGCATGCCCTGTCAACTTATTTGCAGTACGACAAGCAATTGAAACTGCTTTGCTTCGCTGTCATCTCTTGCTGATCATTAACTGGCTTTTGCTCATCAGGGAACAACGGTTGTGGATAACCTTTGAACAGCGAGGATGTCCACTACATGCTCGAGGCCCTGGACGCGCTTGGGCTCTCAGTGGAAGCAGACAAAGTTGCAAAAAGAGCTGTAGTCGTCGGCTGCGGCGGCAGGTTCCCGATTGAAAAGGATGCCAAGGAGGAAGTAAAGCTCTTCTTGGGCAACGCTGGAACTGCAATGCGGCCATTGACGGCAGCTGTAGTAGCTGCTGGTGGAAATGCGACGTATGTTTCTTTTTTTTATCCTTACGGGAATAAGTATGAGTTCCGTGGTTATGCTTTGAGACTGATGGTTTACGTCTCTCTTCTGAACTTCAGTTATGTTCTTGATGGAGTACCAAGAATGAGGGAGCGTCCTATCGGTGACTTAGTTGTCGGTTTGAAACAACTAGGTGCGAGTGTTCATTGTTTCCTCGGCACTGACTGCCCACCTGTTCGTATCAACGGCATTGGAGGGCTACCTGGTGGCAAGGTTAGCTTCATGAACTTCCATGTTATACGCTTTTGTACAAACATTTCACTTGTCTGGAGAAAAAACAAGATTACTGAGAGTAGTATGGTGCAATGCGACCACACAATAAATTTGAAATAGCCATAACCAATAGGCCCTATTTTGTATAAAACAGATATGCTGATTGTGTTGTGGTCTTAGATCACATGGGTCTATCATGAACTGGCACTTAACATTGAACCACATTCCACAGGTTAAGCTGTCACATGGCCGCGCCGGCTACCGCTGCCCGCAGGAGCCCTGGCCGGCGGGGAAATCGAGTAGGAGAAGAGCTCACTCATGCCGTCCGCTGACGCGGGCCAGCGACAGCATGGCGTCCCCATGGCCAGTGGAAGCGGCCGGTCGGAGCAGCACCGGCGACCGCTGGTAGCAGCGGCGGCGGCCGTTCGGAGCAGAACTGGAGATCGCTCGTAGCAGGGCCGGCGGTCGTTGGTAGCAGCGGCGGCGGTGGTTCGGAGCAGCACCGGAGACCGCTGGTAGGAGGGTCGGCGGCTGTTGGTACCAGCACCGGCTACCGCTGGTAGCACCGACATGGCGAGGTTGGACAGGCCTGGTGGCGGTGGGTTGCGCCAGCGCAGGAGCGGCCCGGCGAGGAGCAGCTTCTGAAGGAGCGGGCCAACCTTCACCCATCGAGCGACCGCTTCGTCGTGCCGAGATCCGGGCAGCTCAATCCGCCGCCCATCGAGCTACTGATCACCCAAAATCGCATCTACAGTACGTTAGACAGAGCGGCAGCTCAATCCGCCGCCGCGGAGTATGGCCGGAGGTGTAATCTGCAGCAGGTTTGCCGACATTGGATTTCTCTGGAAGTGAGTTTTCTTCCATTTTCGAGCTGGGATCTCTTTGTTTCGATGGACTTTATGTGTGATTGGTCTCGGTCTCACATAATGGTCAATACAATAGAATTCAACTTTTTCTGTGCTGAAGTGATGAACACCAAAACAGTACTGATTTTCGTCTACTAATTCATGGAGAAACGAATGGAATGCATGGAGAAAATCTTCAAACACTGTGCAGTGCGTACTAGCGAAATGGATCCAGCAATTGATCCAAGCGTATTTTGTTTTAATTCATTCCTGTTTGTGAGCAGACAGGCTCCAAATCGAGTCAACGCACGCTCATTTGGTTGTTGCTACTCAAACGGGTCCCACACACATTTGGTTGTTGCTACTCAAGCATGCATGCTAGCGACTGCTGGGCCTTACACGGAGCGAAAGTTCACATAACCCCGTTAGTCACCGTTTTTTTGATAGGCTGAATCCAACGGTGGTGGACCAGATCCACGGTGATGACCGCATGCTCACGTATACACCTGATCACCAAATCCACTCTCGTAAGGTAATTAGGAAACCCTAGTTCCATTATAAATAAAGTGATAACCTCATCATTCCATGTGATTCCTAAAACCCTAATTCAACTAGGAACCCTAGCTCCATTAATACATGTGAACCCTAAATTGCTTCTAAACCTAAAACCTAGGTTAAACATGTGATCATGATATTTTTATCTCATTCATAGGTTCATAATGAGCAACATAGTGCTTCATCATATCCACATAAAATGTAGAAGCCCTATCACTAATAATTTAGTATCCCATGTATGCATATCATCGTACCTAGATGATCTAATAGGGTTAACCAAATGTAAACCTTAGTTCCAATCCCCAGAGACATCAACCTTACCTATCCATGCTTAGCATCACACCATTGTGATGAAACCTCCTAGCAACCATAACCAATATTGAGCATCATAAGCCATCCACACTAGATCTTACTAGTGTTAGATATTTATGAACCATCCTATCTAGGAACCAACCATTCCTTATTTAGTGGACCAAATAATAAAACCCTAGACAACCTCAACCTTAATAGATATACTTCTTATTATTTAAGAAGTATGTTCTTCCAAAGTTATTATTTTGAAGAAGATAAGGAGTAGCCATCAACCTTACCTAATAGGACCTATAAACCCTAGCTATCTATCATCAGCAAGGTATACCAACCTTGATAACACCTATGTATAATAAATTGCTGAGATGTGCTTCACTAAAACCATATAATCCCTAGTAGCTGATGAATCCAACTCTGTTGTGATCCATCTAATACTTACTCCAGAAACTTCTTAAAACCATGATAAACTCTAGAAAACCCACAAACCCAATTGTCATACTTATCTTATATTAAAGAACATGTTCTTCAAAAGTTATTCTTTTGAAGAAGATAATAAGTAATCATTAACCATGCCATATAGTACTAAAACTGACAACTGTTCTTCACATATGAACATTATGCCAATTATAATTCCTTGTGTGTTCAATTGATTATTATGTTGTATTATATAACTTGTACATGATACCAAGTAATCACACCTGAATAAGAACCTTGTTTGTGGAAACACTCTAAAAATGCAACACAACCTACATTAATCATAACAACTCACTAATCCTAAATCATCGGGGTTAGGTCACACTTAGAACGATTGCATCTCATACTTATGCATTATTGCATCCTTGCCAATCTTTTAAACATCGTCCTTACCAGACGATGATGCTATTTCAGAATTTGGAGTTATTGCGTATCGAAGACCTTGCCTGCATAATCTTGCGATCAAGAAAGGAAAGTTCATCGCTTGCTCATGTCATTTGAGTATTTTTACCAAATTACTTGCAAAGTACTATACTTATCACTCTTGCATAAAAATCAAAAATACTATTTTCATAACTATGAATATGACTATGTGGTGGGCAATGGAACCATGGTATGTGTTGATATGGTGGAGGTTCCATTGCAAGGGTTTATATCCATCTAGGATTAAACAACAAATGTCGTCCAGTGATTCTTGTGCCGTAATACCCGTGTTAACCATAAGATCTGGAGTGGGACGGACTAGTCAATTGTATTTCCACATCTCGTACATCAACGGATGCGCTTACCGTAGCAGTTGTGTCTTGTGGAGCAACTGGAGGGTGGGGAGCCCCTTCTAATTCCCCACGGTAATGCAGTGCTTACCGTAGCGGTTGCGGCTTGCGGAACAACTTGAGGGTGGGGATCCCTGATGACCCACAAGTATAGGGGGTGTATCGTAGTACTTTCGATAAATAAGAGTGTCGAACCCAACGAGGAGCAGAAGGTGTTGACAAGCAGTTTCGATGAAGGATTCACTGTAAATGCTCACGGACAAGTATTCGGGGGTTTTGATATAGCAGATGAAATAAGTACAAGTAAGTAAAGTGCGAGAGAAATAATTGCAGCGAGTGGCCCAATCCTTTTTAGCACAAAGGACAAGCCGGTTTGTTTACTTATAATGACCAAACGTTCTTGAGGATACACGGGAATTTAGTCTAGTGCTTTCGCTTCATATAGCTGATTAATCTTCATTGTTTTGATAAGTGTTGTGTGGGTGAACCTATGCTAATGCACCGCCCTTCCTAGGACTAATACATACTTGTGATTATACCCCTTGCAAGCATCCGCAACTACAAGAAAGTAATTAAGATAAATCTAACCACAGCCTTAAACTCGAGATCCTGCTATCCCTCCCGCACCGATATACCAACGGGGTTTAGGTTTCGTCACTCCGGCAACCCCGCAATTGGCAAACGAATACAAGATGCATTCCCCTAGGCCCATAAATGGTGAAGTGTCATGTAGTCGACGTTCACATGACACCACTAGAAGAATAACACCACAACTTAAATATCATAACATTGAATACTAACCAACATAATTCACTACTAACATTTAGACTTCACCCATGTCCTCAAGAACTAAACGAACTACTCACGAGACATCATATGGAACATGATCAGAGGTGATATGATTGTGAATAACAATCTGAACATAAACATTGGTTCAATGGTTTCACTCAATAGCATCAATAACAAGTAGAAATCAACACCGGGAGAGTTTCCCCTATCAAATAATCAAGATCAAACCCTAATTGTTACAGCGGTGACGAGGTGCAGCGGTGGAGATGGCGGTGATGATGATGATGATGATGGTGATGATGATGGAGATGATGTCCAGCTCGATGACGATGACGATGGCGTCGATTTCCCCCTCCGGGAGGGAATTTCCCCGACGGATTCCTGCCCGTCGGAGAGCTCTTTTCTCTTTGGTGTTTTCCGCCCCGCAGAGGCGGCTGTGACTCTTCGCGACTATCCTCTGGGGCTTAGGTTTTCGGGACGAAGACGTACGCGAAGAAAAGGAGGCGAAAGGGGGTTGTGGGCCCCCTCCTCACAGGGCGGCGCGGCCAGGCCTTGGGCCGCGCCGGCCTATGAGGTGGGCCCACCTCGGGTCCCCTCGGCTCCCCCTTCTGGATCCCTTCGCCTTCTGGAAAAATAGGAATTTTCATATAATTTCCGTCAGCTGTTGATCTTCCGAAATATTGCATCCTGACAGTGCTTTTTCCAGCAGAATCCTGGCTCCGGTGCGCGATCCCCAAATAATCATGAAACATGCAAAATAGATGAAATAACATAAGTATCATCTCCAAATATGAAATATATCAATGAATAACAGCAAATTATGATATAAAATAGTGATGCAAAATGGACGTATCAACTCCCCCAAGCTTAGACTTCGCTTGTCCCCAAGCGAAACTGAACTCGGTAAACAAGACCACATGTTTATGCAGTGAAGAGTCGATAAATAAAATACGGACAAGAAGCATCATATTCATTCACACAAGACGTTCTAATAAACAACTTCCTCATATAATTTAACTTGAAACAAGTGGAAGGTAATCACAAATAAAGGTGCATAAGGAATCATAATTGGTGATGGCAAACTTTGTTCTTGGTCAGAGAACAGTTAACAGATTATACTTATCTATTGAGCAGCGCTCTCATATTAAAGCTTATAATAAACTTGCATACTCAATCATAGTAATCTCCTCATAATCATCGATAACTTTCAAAGTTGTATTCATTCAAATAAAATTTGCACTAAACAAGGAAAAGTAAAAGGCATAATGAAATAGATCACAATATAAATGGTTTGATCACAACAATTCAAATGCTTGCCTGAGATGGAGGGAAATAGGTTTACTGACCCAACATAA
Organism: Lolium rigidum; assembly: GCF_022539505.1. Lineage (NCBI taxonomy): Eukaryota > Viridiplantae > Streptophyta > Magnoliopsida > Poales > Poaceae > Lolium > Lolium rigidum. The sequence goes on from NC_061509.1 coordinate 120,794,326, forward strand.
AGCAAAAGACAGGCCCTTCGTAGAGGGAAGCAGGGATTAAATCATGTGCTAGAGCTTTTCGAGTTTTGAAATCATATAGAGAGTATAAAAGTAAAGTTTTGAGAGGTGTTTGTTGTTGTCAACGAATGGTAGCGGGTACTCTAACCCCCTTGCCAGACAAACTTTCAAAGAGCGGCTCCCATAAAGTTTTATTTTTGGTTGACACTCTTTCCAACCTCTACTTTCACAAACCATGGCTAACCGAATTCTCGGGTGTCTGCCAGCAATCTCATACCATGAAGGAGTGTCTTTTTATTTTAGTTTTATTTAGATGACACTCCTCCCCACCTTTGCTTTCTCAAGCCATGTCTAACCGAATCCTCGGGTGCCGTCCAACAATCACATACCATGGAGGAGTGTCTATTTGTAAAATTACAAAAGTTAATTAACTTGGGACTGGGAACCCCGTTGCCACCTCTTTTTGCAAAATTATAGGATAAGTGGATGAAGCCACTAGTCCATTAGTGGAAGCTGCCTAACAAGATTGAAAGATAAAACACCACATACTTCCTCATGAGCTATAGAACATTGACACAAATAAGAGGTAATAGCTTTTGAATTGCTTAAAGGTAGCACATGAAGTATTTACTTGGAATGGTAGGGAAATACCACAAAGTAGGAAGTTATGGTGGACACTGATGGCATAGGTTTGGTTTAAGGGTTTGTATGTACGAGAAGTATTCCCTCTTGGTACAGGTCTTTGGCTAGCAGGGTTAATTAGCAAGCATAAGAGTCGAGGGAAACAAACAAATATACATGTGATAGAAACAATCATGCATCTTACTTGTAAGCACAAACAATTTTAACTTCAGAATACTAAGCTAAGAACTAACAAGAAAGATAATAACATATCTACATGTATTTCCTCTTCTCTACTTAAAACTCAAAGTGTTGTTGCTATTGACCAATGCTAAGTTTGCCAAAACCAAATAGATTTACTCAATGCTCCCAAAGTGATACCCCTACTAACAACAAGATCAATCATATAATAGAGATTGCAAACTAAAATAAGATGTGCAATATGTAAATGATAAGACTTCTCATTAATATTCCATAACGATAACTCACACCAAGGGATACATAGATAACCAACTAAAGGGAGATACTTCCATACCGCAACACATCTTATATGATAACTTCCCTACTCATGATATGACACTACTTGAAAGTAAAAAGATAAAAGATAGTGATGATGTGATACCGCGGCACTCCCCCAAGCTTGGAACAAACCAAGGGGATGCCAATACCGATGACGAATTACTCCTTCGGTGATGATGGTGAATCCTTGATAAGCTTCTCAACAAGCTCTTTTAGCTCATCAATCTTGTACATGAGATTGCGGATCATCTCCGAATTGTGCTCAATGCGGTTAAAAAGTATATCCGATGGTGAGTCCCAACTCTTGGAGTTGTTTCCCCAATCTTCAGCTTCAGGCTTCATCTTTCCTGCAGTGTTAGAACGATCCATGTCCCAGTTGCTAGGCAATACTGCCTTGGGAACCCTTTCAGTTTGAAGATTATGAATTAGAGTGTGAAAGGGTTTGTAGGTGCCTGGAGGAGATGTCCTTGGAGCTAGGTAATGACGTGGGACTCTCCCTCCGGTGCTAATCCTTGCGCTTTTCTTGGTGTTGAATGGATTTGCCACCACTCCGATGCTTGCGACGGTGGCACGCGGGTATACTCGCGGAACTTCCTCCACTTCTTCTTCATCCTCGCTCTTGACTTCCTTCTCCAAATCGGGGTCTTGAATATCTTCCTCCAAAGGTTCCTTGTCCTTGTTGTCGGAGACCATGGTGCTTCTAATCAAAAACGGATCCTGGCAGAAAACAGCTCGAAACAAAACGCGATGAGAAAACGATATACGGACCTCCAGGGGTCCGGGGGATTTTATAGCAAAAATTTTCACGTCAGAAGGAAAGTACCAGGTCGAACAAGAGTCGGAGAGGGGTGACGAGGCGGCCACCTCACAGGGCGGCGCGGCCAGGCTGGGGCCCGCGCCGGCCTGTGGGGGCACGCCCTCGTGCATGTCCTCCACTCCGTTTCGATCTCGTAATTTTTCATATTTCCCAAAAACAGCAAAAACATTGTTCGGAAAGTAAAACGCGGACTTTTTCTTACCAGAACTGTTACCTATTCAAAGTCGAACTCTGCAGAACTGTCAGTTTGACCTTTGATGAAAGCTTCCGGAGTTACCACTTGAATAACATCAACATCTTCATTATAAGAATCTCCAGAAATATTGTGCTTGAGTCTTTGTCCATTCACTACTTGTGTGGCATCACCTTGCAGAGAGCTCATTTTAATTTCCCTGAACGATACACCTCCACAATAACATATGGTCCTTCCCATTTTGAGAGTAATTTCCCTGCGAAAAATCTGAGACGAGACCGATACAATAGGACTTTATCCCCAACATTAAATTCTCTTTTGATAATTCTTCTATCATGCCATTTCTTAACTTTCTCTTTAAAGAGTTTAGCATTTTCATAAGCTTCACTTCTCCATTCATCTAGAGAACTCAATTGTAGCAGTCTCTTCTTACCGGCAAGTTTGAAATCTTTATTTAGTTCTCTTACAGCCCAATAAGCTTTGTGCTCTAGTTCTAAAGGTAAATGACAAGCTTTTCCATAAACCATTTTATAAGGCGACATACCCATAGGATTTTTATAAGCAGTTCTATAAGCCCATAGTGCGTCCTTCAATTTAATAGCCCAGTTCTTTCTAGATTTATTAACAGTCTTTTGCAAGATAGATTTAATCTCTCTATTTGATAATTCTACTTGCCCACTAGTTTGAGGATGATAGGCAGAAGCAATTCTATGATTAATACCATATTTAGCAAGAGTTTTTCTAACACCACCATGAATAAAATGAGAACCTCCATCAGTCATAATATATCTAGGAACTCCAAATCTAGGGAAAATAATATCTAAAAGCATTTTCAAAGAAGTCTCACCATCAGCACTTTTTGTAGGTATGGCTTCCACCCATTTAGTAACATAATCAACAGCAACAAGTATATGAGTGTTACCTTCTGAAGAAGGGAAAGGACCCATGAAGTCAAATCCCCAACAATCGAATGGTTCAATAACAAGAGTATAATTCATAGGCATTTCATTGTGTCTGGAGATATTACCAACCCTTTGACATTCATCACAAGATAAAATAAACTTCCTTGCATCTTTGAAGAGAGTTGGCCAATAAAAACCTGATTGTAGAACTTTTTGCGCGGTTCTATCTCCGGCGTGATGTCCTCCATAAACACTACCATGACATTTACTCAATATCTCCTGTTGTTCATATTCAGGAACACATCTTCGCAGAATACCATCCACTCCTTCTTTATATAAGTGTGGGTGATCCCAAAAATAATGCCTCAAGTCATAAAAGAATTTCCTCCTTTTCTGAGCTGAAAAGGTTGGAGGCAAGTACTTGGATACAATAAATTTAGCATAATCAGCTTACCAAGGACTATCTCGCGAGCTCACCTTTATTACAGCCAATTGTTCATTTGGAAAACTATCATTAACAGGAACAGGATCATAAGCAATATTTTCCAATCTAGACAAATTATCAGCAACAGGATTATCAGCACCTTTCCTATCTATAATATGCAGATCAAATTCTTGCAAAAGAAGTACCCATCTAATAAGCCTTAGCTTAGCATCTTTCTTTGTCATAAGGTATCTAATTGCAGCATGATCAGTATGAATTGTAACTTTTGAATCAACAATATAGGATCTAAACTTATCACAAGCAAAGACTACAGCTAATAATTCTTTTTCAGTTGTAGCATAATTTCTTTGAGCAGCATCAAGAGTTTTGCTAGCATAATGAATAACATTCAATTTCTTATCTACCCGCTGTCCAAGAACAGCGCCTACAGCAAAATCACTAGCATCACACATAATCTCAAAAGGCAAATTCCAATCAGGAGGTTCAACTACAGGAGCAGTTGTTAAGGCTTTCTTTAGAGTTTCAAAAGCTTCCTTACAATCATCATCAAAAACAAAAGGTACATCTTTTTGAAGAAGATTAGTAAGAGGCTTTGAAATCTTAGAGAAATCTTTAATAAATCTCCTATAAAACCCAAGCATGACCAAGAACACTACGAATACCTTTAACATCCCTCGGATAGGGCATCTTCTCAATTGCTTCAACTTTAGCTCTATCAACTTCAATACCTCTCTCGGAAATTTTATGTCCCAATACAATTCCTTCATTAACCATAAAGTGGCACTTCTCCCAATTAAGAACAAGATTAGTTTCTTCACATCTCTGCAATACTTTATCGAGGTTTCGCAAGCAATTATCAAAAGAATTCTCATAGACAGAAAAATCATCCATGAATACCTCTACAATACTCTCACAAAAGCCATGAAAAATAGCAGACATGCATCTTTGAAAAGTAGCAGGAGCATTACATAAACCAAAAGGCATACGCCTATAAGCATAAGTTCCATAGGGACAAGTGAAAGTGGTTTTCTCTTGATCTTTAGTTTTAACAGCAATTTGCGAAAACCCAGAATAACCATCAAGAAAGCAAAAATGAGTATTTTTAGACAACCTTTCTAATAAATGGTAAAGGGTAATGATCTTTCTTAGTAACCTTATTAACTTTTCGATAATCAATGCACATTCTATACCCTACAACTACTCTTTGAGGGATGAGCTCATCATTATCATTAGGCACAACTGTCATTCCTCCTTTCTTAGGAACACAATGCACAGGACTAAACCATCTACTATCAGCAATAGGATATATAATACCAGCTTCAAGAAGTTTTAATACCTCATTCCTTACCACATCCTTCATCTTCGGAATTAGACGACGTTGATGTTCAACAACAGGCTTTGCATCATCTTCCATATTGATAGCATGTTGGAAAATAGAGGGAGAAATCCCCTTCAAGTCATCAAGAGTATAGCCAATAGCTCCTCGGTGTTTCTTCAATATTTCCATTAACCTTTCTTCCTCAATATCTGAAAGCTTAGAACTAATAATAACAGGATATATTTTCTTATCATCAATATGAGCATACTTAAGATTATCAGGCAATGGTTTCAAATCAAAAACAGGATCCTCCTTTGGTGGTGGTGTTGTACCTAAATCTTCAACCGGCAAGTCATGTTTAAGAATAGGTTGACGAAGGAAAATTTCATCAAGCTCATTCCTTTCTTCCCTAAAGACTTCACTCTCACTATTCTCCAAATGTTGCTGCAAAGGATTATTAGGAGCAAGAGCAATAGACGCACACTGTTCAACTCTAAAATCATTATTAGGCAAATCAGCTTTATAAGGAGTTTTGGCAAATTTAGAGAAATTAAACTCATAAGATTCACCAGAAAATTTAGTAACAATCTTTTCCTTCTTGCAATCTATAACAGCTCCACAAGTATTTAGGAATGGTCTACTAAAAATAATAGGACAATACTTACTAGAGCAGAACCAAGTACCAGAAAGTCAGCAGGATATTTAATCTTACCACACAGAACTTCCACATCTCGAACAATACCAATAGGAGAGATAGTTTCTCTATTAGCTAGCCGAATAACCACATCAATATCTTCAAGTTCACAAGAACCAATTTCATGCATGATCTCCGTATAAAGCTCATAAGGAATGTCGCTAATACTTGCACCAATGTCACATAAACCATAATAACAATGATCACCAATTCTAACAGAGAGCATAGGAACACTAGCTTTCCTAGACTTATTAGGATGCGAAACAATATTAGAAGCATCTTCACAAAAAATAATATGACCATCTTCTACATTTTCAGTCACAAGATCTTTAACTATTGCAACAAGCAGGTTCAACCTTAATTTGTTCTTCGGGCTCTATAGGTTTCTTTGCACTTTTATTAACCGCACTAGATATAACGAGTACTCCTTCATTTTAGCAGGGAAAGGAGTTTTTTCAATATAAGCTTCAGGAAGAATATGATCAACGGTTTCAATTATAGCACATTTATTTATAGATGGATCAATTTTATCTTTATATGGTTCATGATACTTATCAAAATTCTTCCTAGGCAATTCAAAGTGAGATGCAAAAGCTTTATAAAGATTTACAATGACTTGAGAATCAAGACCGTAAGTAGCACTAATATTACGAAATTTATCAGTATCCATAAAAACTTCAATGCATTTATAATCAAAGTTTATACCTGACACTCTATCTTTGTCGTTCTCCCATCCTTCAGTATTCTCCTGGATCCGATCAAGAAGGTCCCTTTTAAACTCTTCTTGTTGCGTGTAAATGATCCAGAACAAGAAGTATCCAGGAAGGTCTTGTCTTGAAAAGATAGTCTTGCATAGAAATTATCAATAATAATATTACCAGGAAGCTCATGAATGGGGCATTTGAGCATTAAAGACTTCAATCTCCCCCAAGCTTGGGCAATACTTTCTCCATCATGAGGCCAGAAATTATATATGCGGTTCCGATCTTTGTGAATTTCACTTAGAGGGTAGAATTTGGAATAAAATAAAGGCACAATGTCCTCCCAATTAAGAGAATCCCTATTCTTCGAACAATTTATACCAGTGCGCTGCTTTACCGGACAGCGATATAGAGAATAGTTTCTTCCTAACTTCATCCATAGCAATACCTGCACATTTGAATAACCCGCATAATTCATGTAAAAACAGTAAATGATCACCAGGATGGACAGTTCCATCCCCTTCATAGCGGTTATCCACAACACGTTCAATAATTTTCATAGGTATTTTGTATGGAACCTCGTTCTCACCTGGCGCCTCATCCACTACCCTTGCAGTAGTAGTAGATTTCCCAAAGAGGAATTCAAGAGAAGACCTCTCCATAATGATTTATAGCGACGAGCAGAAATAAAAACAGCACGTACGGTAAAAAGTTTCCCTTACCAATTCCACTTACCAATAGCGCTTCACTCCCCGGCAACGGCGCCAGAAAATAGTCTTGATGACCCACAAGTATAGGGGGTGTATCGTAGTACTTTCGATAAATAAGAGTGTCGAACCCAACGAGGAGCAGAAGGTGTTGACAAGCGGTTTCGATGAAGGATTCACTCGTAAATGCTCACGAGACAAGTATTCGGGGGGTTTTGATATAGCGAGATGAAATAAGTACAAGTAAGTAAAGTGCGAGAGAAATAATTGCAGCGAGTGGCCCAATCCTTTTTAGCACAAAGGACAAGCCGGTTTGTTTACTTATAATGACCAAACGTTCTTGAGGACACACGGGAATTTAGTCTAGTGCTTTCGCTTCATATAGCTGATTAATCTTCATTGTTTTGATAAGTGTTGTGTGGGTGAACCTATGCTAATGCACCGCCCTTCCTAGGACTAATACATACTTGTGATTATACCCCTTGCAAGCATCCTCAACTACAAGAAAGTAATTAAGATAAATCTAACCACAGCCTTAAACTCTGAGATCCTGCTATCCCTCCTGCACCGATATACCAACGGGGGTTTAGGTTTCGTCACTCCGGCAACCCCGCAATTGGCAAACGAATACAAGATGCATTCCCCTAGGCCCATAAATGGTGAAGTGTCATGTAGTCGACGTTCACATGACACCACTAGAAGAATAACACCACAACTTAAATATCATAACATTGAATACTAACCAACATAATTCACTACTAACATTTAGACTTCACCCATGTCCTCAAGAACTAAACGAACTACTCACGAGACATCATATGGAACATGATCAGAGGTGATATGATGGTGAATAACAATCTGAACATAAACCTTGGTTCAATGGTTTCACTCAATAGCATCAATAACAAGTAGAAATCAACACCGGGAGAGTTTCCCCTATCAAACAATCAAGATCAAACCCTTATTGTTACAGCGGTGACGAGGTGCAGCGGTGGAGATGGCGGTGATGATGATGATGATGATGGTGATGATGATGGAGATGATGTCCACCTCGATGACGATGACGATGGCGTCGATTTCCCCCTCCGGGAGGGAATTTCCCCGGCGGATTCCTGCCCGCCGGAGAGCTCTTTTCTCTCTGGTGTTTTCCGCCCCGCAGAGGCGGCTGTGACTCTTCGCGACTATCCTCTGGGGCTTAGGTTTTCGGGACGAAGACGTACGCGAAGAAAAGGAGGCGAGAGGGGCTGTGGGCCCCCTCCTCACAGGGCGGCGCGGCCAGGCCTTGGGCCGCGCCGGCCTATGAGGTGGGCCCACCTCGGGTCCCCTCGGCTCCCCATTATGGCTCCATTCGCCTTCTGGAAAAATAGGAATTTTCATATAATTTCCGTCAACTGTTGATCTTCCGAAATATTGCATCATGACGGTGCTTTTTCCAGCAGAATCTTGGCTCCGGTGCGCGATCCCCAAATAATCATGAAACATGCAAAATAGATGAAATAACATAAGTATCATCTCCAAATATGAAATATATCAATGAATAACAACAAATTATGATATAAAATAGTGATGCAAAATGGACGTATCAATCCCCTTCTAATTCCCCACGGGAATGTGGTCTATGATGGGTTGCAGCTACCGGCGAAGGAGTTTGGTTAACTAGTCCCAAACTGTCATCGTGGTCGGGGTCCATCCTTAATTGGTGTAAGAGGACCGGCGAGGACCCAGGGTCGGGGTATGCAACAACGGGTGGGTGTGCGAAGTAGCGGAGGAATATATTTGGCTATGACCTTATACCGGGCCTCACACCAAAGGAAGTGTGGACGGGAAGATCACCCGGTTGGCACCAAGGTTAAGATCTCTTATGGGTAAAGAAACACACCTCTGCAGAGTGTAATGAATCGTGACCTGTCACTCCCTGTTCCGGGTTTTGGAACTGCGAACGCTGCCGGAAAGGAACTCCATGAAGTTCTAGTAAACCGGTGAAGGCTGACGGACATAGTTCTTCTGAATAAAAGCAACCTTTTGAAGAAATGATTATCAAAACCTGCATTGGTATTAGACTTTCTGGTCTAGTACCGTAGCTAGTGCATTAAACACCTCTTTCCTATAATGAACTTGTTGAGTACGCTCGTACTCATCCCACTCTTAAATCCCCTGCTTAGATATGGAGGCATCGAAGGAGGATCTACCGTGCAACTCGAAGACCGAGGAGTCAACAACTATTTCAAGAGACAGAACCCTGTCAGAGGAGTCAGATACCACATCCAACAAAAAGAAAACCTAGATTAGCAATAGAAAGGAACTAGCTTCCTAAACTTAGCTCCTATTTAGCTAGAATCTATGCATAGCCTCTATAGCTAGTTAAATACTCTACAAATAGAGTTCGTGATAGGTTTAGACTACGAGTCGTTCTTCCGGAGTTTATTTGCGTACTTACCTCATTGTAATGTAGGAGGTCTGTGTTGATCTTCCGTAGCGGAATCCGTATGTAATTCTATAGACATGCCTTGGACCCGCATATGTTTCGTTGTACCACTCGAGCGATATAATACTAGTGGAACGGTGTTTCATTGGTGTTATATCGGACTTGCATACTACACAATGCAAGTGGTATGCCGGGTCACCACAGTTGGTATCGAGCAAATGCTTTGACCCTAGGATTAAAA
>NC_061509.1:120804005-120866025 GCF_022539505.1 Lolium rigidum
CCTTTAAAGGAGACCTATAGGATTGGTAGAGTCTATAGGAAGTTGTATTAGCTAAGTCAGCTATGCTAAACCAAATAGTTCTTATGACTTGACATGGATATTCACTTGAGAATAATCCTGACACAATTAGAGTCAACCTTTCTTACCTATACTTTCCTAAGTGAATGTTAGCTAGCTAATCTCAAGTATGTAGCACACTCTTAAGACCCTAAAATAATATATGAGTAGACCACGATTGGTATACAATACTGGTAGTCCAAAGAGGATACAACCATAAGGAAGATATCCTATTGAAGATGTGTACCAACACCTGTTATGGTTAAATAAGAATTATCCAGACCTTTAACAGGAGTGATATCAAGTAATGAAGATATGTATATAAGAAAGATATCCTACTAGAAGGGTATTCCAAGACAAGTAATGGGTAAGTAAAATCTATTCAAACTTGTAAAACAATTGATAGTAAGGGATGAATATAAGTTATATGAGGTAGTATAAACCATGATGAGTCAATCATGGGAGGAAAGGAAGAGTGATAGGAATAAAATATGTTTACTTACATGGTAGAGATAGTTAATCATATATGATTCACCTAAGAATCATTATGTGATGGAATAGAACCTCATAAATATTTAGGTAGGAGATACAATAAGTAATCCAAGTTGTTCAACAATAGTGTAAGATTGTGTTTCAAAACCATGGGAAGTGTGCCAAGCACATCATGTCCATAGTCTTATGATAGTATAAACACTTGGAAGTATAAGAGCTATATTTCCATAGTTATGTGTTTAGAGTAGCAATGTTAGAACCTAGACATATCATGTGAAGTAGTCCTCAACAAAATGGAAGTAAGTAGTATTTCCAGAGAAAATTAGGTTAACCTTCACTATCCTAGACCCCTTGGTTTCAAGTTTATCTCATTGCAATTGTGCAATTAAGGTAAATGTTGATACAACAAATAGTAGAATGCCATATCTTCGTGCTAAATATCACGATATAAACCTATCTTATGTGGTGTTATATACTACACATCAGAGCCTGATGTTTAGAGATGTCTTACTCAATTATTATATTCAGGCTTATGATGGTGTGTATTATAAGCACAAAGCTGAATCTTCTTGGATTTTATTGGATTTTCATTGTTTGACTAGATCCATACATGAAGTTTGACTTTGATATGCAAATGCATGTTGCTATATCAAGTTCTTACTTGATGTTATAGATCTAGAGGGTAATGGTATTCGTGTGAGGAAGTGACGAATTCGGAAGATTCCGAAGACAAGATGAAGGTTCATTAGAAAAAGGAAACAAAGTTGTGGGAAGCAACCACAATATTCAGAAAGAAGCACCAATCCAAAACTTATGCTTTACCTCAACAGAGGAGTACTTTAGTACATAAGAAGCATGAAGATGAGAAATATGGTGATTATGGAGAAGTAGAAGTAGAACCATAGTCATTATAGAAGAGAGAATGCAGGGGAAATCACTTAGGATACTATATTCATAGTGTCAGCTAGTGTTTTTCTTGCAAAAATAAATCCTCGAACAAGGAAGATGACATATGAAACCATAGCAGATATAAGAAGACCACATTTACTATCAGAAGACCACAGTTGGTATAGGATCAATACTGCGAGATAAAGTAGAAGATGTCCCGATCAATTGATCAAAACCTATAATAGAATCCACTTTTAGGTAACAAATAGCCACAGTTCGTAGCAAGTAGTCCATAATTGGATTATTCGTACCAAGAAGTTGTGAACAAATAAAATTTTGTTAGCCAAATAACTATGACCTATAATCATTTAGTTGAAGGATTCACATTGGATGTCCACAATTGAGTGGATACACCACAGATATTCTTCGCAAGACCTTAGAAGAATACAACCTATAAGCTAGACCTAGACCAATATTCTAACCATAACTCCAATGGTTGGAAGAAAAAAAGAGTTCAAGACTATAAGAAAACTCCAAGGGGTAGAGTAAAGATTGAGTTGGATGTACAATAACTCAATATTTTGAGCAAGATAGATGCTGAAAGTCTGAACTGAGAGGAAGTTTGATCTTATTCTCATAAGATTATCGAACACCACTTTCAGAAGGATGTCAGATCAGAAGCCGAGGTTTATACCTCGAGGAAGTAAGAATTGGACAATAGCTTGAGAAAGTGAGTAATATTTAATACGAAAACTTAAGTAAGTCAAGCATAAAGAAGTTGGACGAAGAAAATACCGTAAACCAAATACAGCTCGAGAAGGCCAAAGACTGAAGGATATTGACTATACCAAAACTAAAGTCCATTTGAAAGATTCCTTTCATGGAACCTAAAGAAGCCAAGATAGTTATAGGTATCAATTATAAACCATGATTGGATGGACTATATGAGTCTAATCCATTCTTAGGGAAATAAACCATCAAGACCATTTCCATGGTAAGTACCTTACTAAGTACCATTATTGCAGTTTCGGTAATAAGGGAAAACAAAGACCTATGTTACCAATTAAGGGTATGTTATCTAATTAGTCTTCAGTTAGAACTATCAGTACCAGAAGAAGTCTCAATTAGTGCATCCTCAATGAGAAAGGAAACAAGATTATAGTATTGAAAGAAATCCTGGAATTGAAGTAAGTAGCCATGGTTCAGAAATAGACACTCATGGATTCCAGGAAGAATCTGGACAAGGGATATATACAATTATATCAAGAGAGATCCTCACGGAGTTCGAGAAAATTTGTAGTCTGCACAAGTCAGATCCACACTCCGAAACGTGAGAGAGATCAAACTTCGAGGACGAAGTTTAGTTTAAGGGGTAGAGACTGTAATATCCCAGGATTGGGGGTTACAAAAATAGAGGAAACAGATGTGTGCATTGCATTCATGCATAGAAAATCCGGGGAATTTTCGCGCTTTAAAGTAAAACAGTCACAGTAACTAAAGTTTCACTTGACCTTGGTGGAATTGAAGTAGCTCATCAAGTCAAGCGCTATAAACCTCAATGTGACTTTGTTTAAAACCTTGTTTTGGGTAGAGATGATATGATCTAAGGGGTTAGATCACATGGAAATAAAACTAACACAGCAACACTTTAATCAAGGAACAAATGCTTGATCTTATAAAAGATTATAATATGGTATTCTTTTCTATATCATATGAACAACTATCCAACTATAAATCAAGTAGTAATAAAATGGAGAAGCCATTCTTCACTTATCTTATCCATGTCCTAAACTAATCCATGATCATACCATGAACCTCATGGTACTTATTTTACTTTGTTCTTGGATACATAACAAGGAGATCCACTCTAGAAATTTACATCCTTCTATATTCCTAATCATTATACATCAAACCTAGAGAGGTGATAGTTCTAAATTATTTATTAGAGAAACAATGACAAACTTTGAGCTAAATCTTGAGTATGCATCCATGTATTCAAATAATCATCTTTAAGAGAAACCCTAGGATATTATTCAAGACATTCCCAAGAGAGAGAACCCAATTATGTTAAATATAGATATTGAGATCACATCAACCTCCATGGAGCCTAACCTTAGGTTAGTATTGAAGTCCTTCCCAAATGAGAGAGACCACTCATATTAATCCTAGCTTTACCTATTTAAGAATAAAGGACAAGCATTGAACTAAAGTATTAGGTTATAAACCATTTCACCATGGAGTGGTGAGATAACCTATTATCACATGGAATAATACCATATCCATGAATTGATAAAGTAAGGATGAAACCAATCCAATTAAGTTAGACAAATGGAATATTAGCGTAGATACCTAAGGAGATATTAGGAGTACACCCTAAACCCTAGAATAATTATTTCTGTATGAGAGAATTCAAGCTATGGTGTTACACTCAATATAGTTGAGGAAACACTTGGATTTAAGGGAGAGACCTATTCATATATCCAAATGGTTAAACCATCATTCCTTGAGAGAAATCTAAGTGAACATCTCAGACATTCTCCTGGGATATAATCTATTGAGACAACCATAGCCATGTTCATCCAAGATAGTATAAGAGAGGTACTATACCTAGTTGGTCAAGATGATGCTTGATCATAAAAGTGAGAAACCCATTTAATGAGAGATACCCTACGAATCCAAACCTTGATCATTATAAATTGAGTGATGATCATAAACTCTAAGAATTTGAGGTAGAGACCTTAAGAACAAGTTGATCATGTCTAATCCATGATCAAATCTTGGAGAGATATGAATACCAGTTAAACCTTAGAGGGTTAAACAAGTATAGTCTAGCATAAAATCATAGGGGAGACTAAAACCCTAAAACCATTTCCAATATATTAATTGGAGAAACAACTGAATAGAAACAAACCTTGTAGGGTTCAGCCCCTATATCAATCCAAATGATCTTGGATTGAATAATCCTATGTGTGGTGAGGAAAAGCAAACCTAGCCAGAGTAATATGGTGTTAAGTCACATATAGAACCTAGGCCTATATTTCCAACTAACTTGTGAATTATTTGATAATCACAAGTCAAACCCTAAACCATATCTCAATCCTAGTTTGTGCATCACTTGGGTGATCACAAGTAAAACCTAAGCCATATATGAGAATTCAAACCATGTGTGGTGAACCACCACTTACCTTTATAATTAAGACCAACCCATGATGAGAGTAGTATCTACTTTAGGTATTTCAAGGTGTTATTAAAATATGATACTAGTACCAACCTTGAAATAGGATTATAATAATACATACAAGACTTTAACAAATAAGTATTCACATAAAATCATATGCAAGTAACCGAAATTCTCAATTATGAGATCAAGTCCCTAGAAATAATTTAACACATGAAATCATGCCATTAAATCACTTCTTAATAAAAATTCATAAGTAGATATTACTTTGAAATTGTTTCTTGCTAAGTAATACCAAGTAAAACTCTATATATCACTAAGTAAAAAAAATTATCAGTTGGAAACAATTTGAATATTTACAAAGATAATATTCAAATTTATGTCCATATGGGTATTTAAATTCAAGTTCCAATAATAATAACTAAACCAATGTTATAATACCCATATTAACATAATAATACACCACTAAAGTGTTTGAAGAATCTTGGGGCTAATCCTTGTCTAATTCAAATAAGAAACACCTTCAAAATAGAAAAGCATTCAAAATTGAATTCAAAATAGAAAATAGAAAACAGAAAATAAAAACAGAGAAAAGAAAAGAGAGGAGGAATATTTACCTGGCTCACCTGGCCTCCACAGCCCGCCACCGCAGCCCAGCAGTAGCCCACGGGGCAGCCCAACAGCCTCAGCCCAGCACGGCCCAGGCGCGCCCACGTACCCCTTCGTGTGGATATAAACGAGGAGACGTCGTCGTCTTCGTCTCCGTCTGTGGACGCGCGGGAGGTCGACACGACGACGAATTGAGCCACGTCCCGATCGCCGTTGTGGACCGCACGACCGTCGACGGCCGCCCTTGACCCTATAAATACACGGCCGAAGCCTCCATCGCTCGTGTTCTTCCTTTTTCCCCAATTTAGCAAACCCTAGCTCGCCCGGCCACCATCTATCACCGTCGATTGGGGAAGCCCCGAGCCTCGCCGTAACCACCATCGGAACCGCCGTCCTCGACATGGTCACCGTGCGCGAGGAATCGAGCCGAAGCACCCGCCAGCGAACACGCCTGGCTGTCTTCCCCGACGCCGGTGGTGGCCCAATCCGGCGAACCACGCCATCTCCGACCACGCCGTCACGCGCATCATGCTCCTGGTGAGCTCCTCGATCTCCTGGTGTGCCTGCCTTGCTCAATCATGCACCGTAGATACGCCGCGTCGTTCACCCGTGCCCGCCGTCGCAGAACCACGCCGCCGGCCATGCTCCGGTGACCGTATCGGGGTGGCGCCGCCACCTTCTGGCTCAGCTCAGTGCCGCGCATCTACACCGCTGCTTAGGTTGGGCGCGGGAGCACCGACTCACCGTCGTCGTCGGCAACTGGCCGTCGGGCAGAAGCTCCCCT
Organism: Lolium rigidum; assembly: GCF_022539505.1. Taxonomy (NCBI): domain Eukaryota; kingdom Viridiplantae; phylum Streptophyta; class Magnoliopsida; order Poales; family Poaceae; genus Lolium; species Lolium rigidum. The sequence continues at coordinate 120,810,014 of NC_061509.1, forward strand.
AGCCACGTCGTCTATTTTGACCAGTCCACGCTCACGTGGCAGCCCACGTGGACCACTGGCCCACTGGTCAGTCTCTGCGTGTAGGTTAGCCCGGGTGCGTTTAGCATTTCCTTTTCATTTTAATTCAAATCCAATAATCTCTGCAACTTTAAATAAATCTAGAAAATTCATAAAAACTCAGAAAAATAAATATAAGATATCAAAATGCTTATAAAAGTAAACTCTATCTAATAAAAATATAAAATGAAAATTTATATTTTTAATAAAAATTCAATTATTTCATACTTGTTATTTAAGTCTTATTTATTAATTCTAAATTTAATTAAAATTCAATAATTAGGAAAACTTTCCAAATTAAATAAAAACCAGTAAGTAAATAAATAAAACATTAAAGCTAATTTTCTTTATTTGTATTTTATTAAATCCTTATTAGAGGGATTTAAACCCTGATTAATAATTATCTTAATTATTAATTCTTTAAAGATAATAAAATGCCATAGTCCAATATTATTTTCAATTCAAAGTTATTAATAACTTCAACCTTATAGTGAAGTTATTAATTCAAGAACTTTAAGGTAATTAGGAAACCCTAGTTCCATTATAAATAAAGTGATAACCTCATCATTCCATGTGATTCCTAAAACCCTAATTCAACTAGGAACCCTAGCTCCATTAATACATGTGAACCCTAAATTGCTTCTAAACCTAAAACCTAGGTTAAACATGTGATCATGATATTTTTATCTCATTCATAGGTTCATAATGAGCAACATAGTGCTTGATCATATCCACATAAAATGTAGAAGCCCTATCACTAATAATTTAGTATCCCATGTATGCATATCATCAGGCCTAGATGATCTAATAGGGTTAACCAAATGTAAACCTTAGTTCCAATCCCCAGAGACATCAACCTTACCTATCCATGCTTAGCATCACACCATTGTGATGAAACCTCCTAGCAACCATACCCAATATTGAGCATCATAAGCCATCCACACTAGATCTTACTAGTGTTAGTTATTTATGAACCATCATATCTAGGAACCAACCATTCCTTATTTAGTGGACCAAATAATAAAACCCTAGACAACCTCAACCTTAATAGATATACTTCTTATTATTTAAGAAGTGTGTTCTTCCAAAGTTATTCTTTTGAAGAAGATAAGGAGTAGCCATCAACCTTACCTAATAGGACCTATAAACCCTAGCTATCTATCATCAGCAAGGTATACCAACCTTGATAACACCTATGTATAATAAATTGTTGAGATGTGCTTCACTAAAACCATATAATCCCTAGTAGCTGATGAATCCAACTCTGTTGTGATCCATCTAATACTTACTCCAGAAACTTCTTAAAACCATGATAAACTCTAGAAAACCCACAAAACCAATTGTCATACTTATCTTATATTAAAGAACATGTTCTTCAAATGTTATTCTTTTGAAGAAGATAATAAGTAATCATTAACCATGCCATATAGTACTAAAACTGACAACTGTTCTTCACATATGAACATTATGCCAATTATAATTCCTTGTGTGTTCAATTGATTATTATGCTGTATTATATAACTTGTACATGACACCAAGTAATCACACCTGAATAAGAACCTTGTTTGTGGAAACACTCTAAAAATGCAACACAACCTACATTAATCATAGCACAACTCACTAATCCTAAATCATCGGGGTTAGGTCACGCTTAGAAAGATTGCATCTCATACTTATGCATTATTGCATCCTTGCCAATCTTTTAAACATCATCCTTACCGGACGATGATGCTATTTCAGAATTTGGAGTTATTGCGTATCGAAGACCTTGTCTGCATAATCTTGCAGTCAAGAAAGGCAAGTTCATCGCTTGCTCATGTCATTTGAGTATTTTTACCAAATTACTTGCAAAGTACTATACTTATCACTATTGCATAAAAAATCAAAAATACTATTTTCATAACTATGAATATGACTATGTGGTGGGCAATGGAACCATGGTATGTGTTGATATGGTGGAGGTTACATTGCAAGGGTTTATATCCATCTAGGATTAAACAACAAATGTCGTCCAGTGATTCTTGTGCCGTAATACCCGTGTTAACCATAAGATCTGGAGTGGGACGGACTAGTCAATTGTATTTCCACCTCTCGTACATCAATGGATGCGCTTACCGTAGCAGTTGTGTCTTGCGGAGCAACTGGAGGGTGGGGAGCCCCTTCTAATTCCCCACGGTAATGCAGTGCTTACCGTAGCGGTTGCGGCTTGCGGAACAACTTGAGGGTGGGGATCCCCTTCTAATTCCCCACGGTAATGTGGTCTATGATGGGTTGCAGCTACCGGCGAAGGAGTTTGGTTAAACTGTCGTCGTGGACTGGGTCCATCCTTAATTGGTGTAAGAGGACCGGCGAGGACCCAGGGTCGGGGTATGCAACAACGGGTGGGTGTGCGAGGTAGCGGAGGAATATAATTGGCTATGACTTTATACCGGGCCTCACACCAAAGGAAGTGTGGACGGGAAGATCACCCGGTTGGCACCAAGGTTAAGATCTCTTATGGGTAAAGCAACACACCTCTGCAGAGTGTAATGAATCGTGACCTGTCACTCCCTGTTCCGGGTTTTGGAGCCATGAACAGCTGCCGGAAAGGAACTCCATGAAGTTCTAGTAAACCGGTGAAGGCTGACGGACATAGTTCTTCCGAATAAAAGCAACCTTTTGAAGAAATGATTATCAAAACCTGCATTGGTATTAGACTTTCACGGTCTAATACCGTAGCTAGTGCATTAAACACCTCTTTCCTATAATGAACTTGTTGAATACGCTCGTACTCATCCCACTCTTAAATCCCCTGCTTAGATATGGAGGCATCGAAGGAGGATCTACCGTGCAACTCGAAGACCGAGGAGTCAACAACTATTTCAAGAGACAGAACCCTGTCAGAGGAGTCAGATACCACATCCAACAAAGAGAAAACCTAGATTAGCAATAGAAAGGAACTAGCTTCCTAAACTTAGCTCCTATTTAGCTAGAATCTATGCATAGCCTCTATAGCTAGTTAAATACTCTACAAATAGAGTTCGTGATAGGTTTAGACTACGAGTCGTTCTTCTGGAGTTTATTTGCAGATTTACCTCATTGTAATGTAGGAGGCTGTGTTGATCTTCTGTAGCAGAATCTGTATGTAATTCTATAGACATGCCTTGGACCCGCATATGTTTCTGTTGTACCACTCTGAGCGATATAATACTAGTGGAACGGTGTTTCATTGGTGTTATATCAGACTTGCATACTACACCATGCAGTGGTATGCCGGGTCACCACAAGGCGTTAGGTTTTTTTTTATGTTTTAACTATGTAAATTATGTTTCATGTTTAAAAAAAATGATTCGCCAAAAAACGCGTCGTGCCGCTGGAGCCACCCCCGACGCAAACGGACGCGCGGTTGATTTCGACCATTTCGGCCAACGCAAACGGACGCGCGCGGACCTAAAATGCGTCGCGCCGCTGGAGATGCCCTTACCTTCGGTCGGGGCAGATGGGTGCTGCGCAAGTGAGCCGGCCAACAACGAGACGCAACGCTGTTGGAGAACGAGGAGCCCTGTTTCTGTTATTGGTGTCAGTGGCCTGAGGGGAGCGAGGTCGGGTGAACCTCTCGAGATGGGATGAGAACAAAGATGCTTGGTGGGATCGAATTGGATCAAATCGGTGAAATGAAACTGGAATTGCTTCCTTACAAAATACCTCATCACGTCTGATAACACAGGAGATTTATTGACTTAACTTGAGAGAGGACACGACTAAGTTTCTCAGCCTAAGATGCCTGAGATGGTTGTGACATTTATTTTTTCCAGCCAAGGAAAGGTATCTTTCCTAATCAATTTTAACCGTGATTGATTTGTACCATGTTTAAGATTGTTTCCCAAAAATGGTTGAGACTGTTTCCTGGAAGGATGTATTTTCCTAGAACATGCGTTTGGAATAGGAAACATATCTTGACATCACGATGGAAATGGAAATAGAAATAGGAAACGTACCGTGACTGATGATATTATACCATAATTAACTTCTGCGTGGGGATATTTGGTGTTTGACTTGATCGGACGAAGCGGAGTAGGGAGAATAGATTGGATGGTCATGATCTTTTCAATGACGACCACCAAAGTGCGTTGAGTGTCAAACGACCAACTCGCATTTAATAGTAAAGATAGGATTCCATGATTTATCAGTCTTGATGGCACTCCACAGTAGCATCGATTATCTCTGGTCGATGTTGAACTTGGAATTGTATCTGCTCCTGGAAGCCATTCTTTTCTTCTCTGATGAGTTACAACACGCTACAACTTGAGTCTCTCAGCTGCTGTACATAAGAGCCAGCTTGGATGCATATACTCATAACTTCAGGAACTAACATAGCCACATAACCGAGTTCCCTAGCAGGCTCAACCTTGCTTGAGTGAAGAGGTGCTAAAGCTCCTAGATCCAATTCTTTTATTTTCTCATGAATTGATGCATTCTCAAACTTGTGTTCCTGCTGCACATCAGTGAGATAACTGAGACAGGCAAGTATTTGTTCAGTTTCTGGTGCCCTGCCGACACACTTGAGAATCCAAGGGGTATATATGATGCCCCCCAACGGAGCTCTCACAACGATTTGAGATGGTGACCGTTGGATGGCCCCTTGCAGCGAATCTCAGCCATTCAATTTCTTTCACCGCGTCATAGAAACGGGGCACCAGCCGGTAAAAAAACCCTAGCCGCCACATCTCGTTCGTCGGTCCTCCCTCCCCCAATCACTCCCGCGTCCCATAGCAGACGCAACGGGATGGCCAAGAAGCCCGCGGCCCGCCGTTGCGGCCTTTGCCGCCGGAGGGCGGAAGAGTGTCGGCGACTGCCGTCGCTGGCAGCGGAAGAGCGGCGGCGCCTCCGCTCGCTGGCCGTGGAAGAGCGGCGGCTAGCCGGCCCTGGACACCGAGCCCTAGATTTTGAGGTTCTTTTCTGTTGCTTTTTTATCTGGTGCGTCCAGTTATCGTTCGGGCGATCCGCCCCCCAACGGAGCTCTCACAACGATTTGAGATGGTGACCGTTGGATGGCCCCTTGCAGCGAATCTCAGCCATTCAATTGCTTTCACCGCGTCATAGAAAAGGGGCACCAGCCGGTAAAAAAACCCTAGCCGCCACATCTCGTTCGTCGGTCCTCCCTCCCCCAATCACTCCCGCGTCCCATAGCAGACGCAACGGGATGGCCAAGAAGCCCGCGGCCCGCCGTTGCGGCCTTTGCCGCCGGAGGGCGGAAGACTGTCGGCGACTGCCGTCGCTGGCAGCGGAAGAGCGGCGGCGCCTCCGCTCGCTGGCCGTGGAAGAGCGGCGGCTAGCCGGCCCTGGACACCGAGCCCTAGATTTTGAGGTTCTTTTCTGTTGCTTTTTTATCTGGTGCGTCCAGTTATCGTTCGGGCGATCCGCCACTGAGTACCGTGGATGAAGAAGAGGAGGCGGAAAGGAAGATGGAGATGGGAATCTGAAGAGTAGTTGACAAGGCCAGCCCGCGAGGGTAATCAGGTTGGGGTCTCACACTTTTTTATTGCTCGTCCTGTTCGGCAGATACAACTACATCACTGATTCAGATTGCGAGGTGAAGCCAGACGCTAGCTAGCTTGGTATGTGGCGCTGGTGCTAGCTAGTGTTTATTTGCCAATTGCTAGCTATTTTTTTGCTGCTTTGTTTGATAAGAGATAAGGACCTAGCTAGCTTACCACTATGTTCGATGTAGACGACACTGTTATTCTTGCTCTCACTTGATTTTCTGCTGATGGGGTAAAGTATGCTCACATTTTTGACTTTTTGCATGTGTCACAGATCAGATCTAATACATTTTCAGATTAAAACTTTTAGATCAGGTTATGGTAACGTCCAACATTTTGTGCTCGGTAGGTGCGTTTATGCCTAACATGATCAAAGCTTCTCGATCAAGCTTTTTCACAATTGATGGATCATCTGCGGCTCTGCATTTACTCCTCTGCAATGCTCGCCATGCCCTCCTCTCCATGTTCTCATACAATGATGTTCAGTAACGCATGCGAGCACGGACACGTTCAGACAGCCGGAGCAGATGTGGGTCTCTCTTCCTTTAACTTTAAAATTTTCTATTTGGGTTTTGCAGCCCATGCTTTAATTTTTTGCCGATTCATATATTCCACTCTAAGACTATTGTGTTCTATGGTGTGGATTGATGTTGTATGACGATGGAGGTGCAACAGAGCGGATGCAGCAGCGGAGGAGGAAGTGTCGAGTATGGGAATAAAGCGGATAAGCGAGGAAGAGGCAAGGCCGGGTGTGTTTCTCTTGGACTTTTGGTGCCCACCTAGGTTTCCTTCACAATCTCGGGTGAACTTCCCATATTCTTGATATATTTGTGCTCCTCCATCTTCCCCTTATTCTTGTTTGAGTCACGCTCCTTCCTCTTTCTTTCATTCTCTCTACAGACCAGCCATCTAGAGTAGGGACCAACGGATAAAGGACCCGTGTGAAGTCTAGGACCTCTATGCAAGTTCTCAACGCGATGTACCTTCTAGTGAAGGAAGGCGATGCCATCGTCCCAGTGAAAACATGACGGCTACAATTTGCAGAGTAATTAAGAGGCTGATGTTGCGTATACTTGACGGTAAAGAGCGCCTCCATGTCAACCTGTAGCATTTCATGCTTTAATGTATGCTCACTATCAGCAACATTGTGTGCTTCCTAAATAGGTTTACAACAATTTACCCTTATATTCAGTGGTATGAGCCGATGCTTATAGCATCTTAAATTATTTAATGGCATGCACACGATCAGTTCCATGATTATAGATGGACAATCGCTTACTGTGGGTTTGCATTGAGTTTTCTATTACCACATGATGGACTCCTTGGTATAACCAAATAACATTGACCAAACTCAAAAAAGATCTCCGATAACATGTTTTATAGTCGACATTGTTGTTTGGATAAGTAAGATTGTTCCCTTTATTGGCTAGACGATTGCAGCTGGTATTGGCTAGACAACTGTAGCTGGTGTCTTTGTTGCATTATTTGTTGTGTGTAATTGAACACCTCTGTAGTGATTTCCTTGGTCCTACATTGAACAATATATGGCTACTTTTCTGTACATGAGTATATTTTTCTGTAAAAGAAGCTTCATTTTGATTCTTCCAAAAAAAGCAACAAAGTTTGCAACTAAATCCTTGATCTTATTTTTCATGCACGCATCCTATAATTTGGATGTATGTTAATGTAAATTTTAAACCCCTGGCCCCAGTATATGGAGTTGTGGCAGTCTAGCACTATGGAACTGACTTGCTTCTTTTTTTGGAATGTGCAGAAAGCACTTGCAGGTTTGAGAAGAATCGATTTAGAAAAGTTGCGATGGCTTGTGTGTGACACAAAGGGCCTCTTTTGTTTGTTCAAACACTGCAAGGATTTACTCATGGGAAATGGTTTTGCAGTAAACTATTTTATATATTTGGTAGGTGCTTGGACGGTTGGCATCCCAAATTGTTGTGAGCTTCAAGGTAATGACAAGCCAATCTATGCACCTCCAGTGGAAAATGGAGACATATCCATTATACTCAATGCACAAGATATTAGTGTTACAGGAAGAAAATGGACTGATAAAATTTACTACTCGCACGTTGGGTTAGTATTCTAGCAAATGCTGTTGAATACCTTGTTTGGTCTTATTGTTAATTTTCTTCTGTTATGTGCATTTTTCAATAGGTACATTGACCATCTTAAGGAAAGAAAGCTCATGGACCAGATGGAAAAAGACCCAACTGAAGTTATGTAAGTGAAATTTCATTTCTCGTTTGTTTCCAGGACTGGCCATAGTTTAATTCCTTTTTCTAGTTGAAGACATGATACTAGCTTTATTTGCTAATATTTGGCAATTTAGACAATTGTATGCATATTCGACTTGAAGCTTCTATGAACTCCGTATGAACTATTGTAATAACAATGAGCATGTTATAAACCAAACACTCTCCAGCAATTAGCTGGTCATCATGCTAATCTCCTTATTCCCTAAGCCGTGAGATACCAGCCTATATTAGCTAAAATCACAAGAGAAGTTCAGTCATGTGTATGATGCAACCTATGTTTTTCTGAAGTTTGTTCAGTGGATTTACATACCATAATATCCCTCCCATCTCTTCTTTTCTTGTTAGATTCTTGATTTATGTTACATGGCTATGATCTAGTTACTTGTATTTCTCTATGCATATATTGACTGATGTAGGGCCAAAGTCCCTTTTTAACGCTGCTTATTTTGTATAACTAGGAGGGCTCCGCAAAGTATAGAGAAGAGTAGCTATTTGGAATGCCAAGTTAGGATCGTCTTCCTCTGTAGGATGTTCATTGTGTTCTGAGGGAAAATGGGTGAGTTCAGGTGATGTATATTAAGCGCAACATATGAAGGAGGGTTGAGGGCATATAGATGAGTAGATGTCTATGGAGGTTCTTAATGAGCACTTCCTCTAAGATGCTTTCAGGTTGTTGATTCTTTTGTATTGTTTATGGAACTGCTGAATATGTTATATATCAATACTACTATGTTAGTATCTCTTTTCTCCAGAAAATTTTCTGTTCGGAGTGGCTTCATATGTTTGTTGAGGAATCCTTAAGTTGCTCTAGAAGTTCCAAAAAAAAGTGGGTCTAATTCGTATCTACGTTTTCTAAGTTCACAAAAAAATTTAAATCTCATTTTGTTTTTGAAAGTGTTGTCTGGAAATATATGTAGGGACAGAGCAATTAGAAAGTCATGGAAATGTCAAATCAGATTTTTTGAACCAATGGCCACTGCATTCACTTTCCTTCATCCCATGGTTGCATCTCAGCATCTGTTATACTACTATGATAGCACTAAACACGAGCTGGTACTTGCTTGCATAGTAAAGCAGTCTGTTTATGATATTTAGTTCATTTTTCAATGGTCATATATATTCAGATATCTAAAACTTGAGCAGAAAATTATGAGAGCTGGTTTCCTAACAACTTCTATTTTATTTACTAAAGGCTGAAACACATATTATAATAGATGGTTCACTAATTTCTATCTTATTTTTGAAATTTCTTAGAGAACATGTACAGCGTATACAAACAAACAAAACATATTAATTTGAAGCTAATTCAGATTCTTAGAGGGCTAACTCACAAATGAGGATTTCGGTGTTGTTTGAGATCTTAGATTCACTTTTTGCAGGTCGAACCACAAATAGGGAAACTAATCCAAGTTATTTTTAAAATCTCATATTCGGTTTCCGTATCGCCGTATCCGTCTTGCTGTATCGGTGCTTCATAGCTCTTTGTCCAGTCTGCGGTACACTGAAGAGAGCATTCACTGTTTTCAGTTTTGTTAATTATGTTTCCAGTGCCTTTGTAGATTACTATATCTTCTTGTAGTTTTCCTTCTGATATTCTTCAACTTTGATCCCGGTTTATTCTCACTTTACGTTGTGTCGCTTCTGTGTCTTACCCAGGATGTTTTGCGATCTGGTCGTACTGTGATTATTGGTCCGATGGCATGCCTCTGTCGTGGCTGTGAGGGAATGGAAAAGCGATTATAGGGAAATTATCAATTTTCGCTTGGTGATCATAGGCCATTCTTTGGTGTTTAGTAGTTTATGTCAAGATTGTAGGATACTTTTTTATACACCGGAGGAAGAGCTCGCTAATTTGGTTCACATCCTCATATATTTTGTTAGCATTTCATTTCAGAATATCTGATTTTCGGCATATTTTCCTGTAAAGATTACAAAAAGAATCAGTCATTTGTTAAATATTGTCTTCTATAGTGCCAAAGGCAAGTTGAGCCAGAAGGCAAACTTGCTTCTTCACATGTGTTTTTGTGGTAAAGCTTACAAGCAACTTCGGTCATGTGTCATCTAAAGAATGTTGCCTTCTATAGTTCAGTGAGGTGAAGCAACATACCAAAGTTGGTTGCTTCTGATATTTAAGTGTGTCATTGTACTCTGGTATTAGTGGGTTATTAGTAATTGTCAATCTGGAGTATATATTTGTTGGACAAGGTTGTATAATATATGGACCAGAATATTCACTGGTTTGCAAAGGCAACTTATACAGAACTCATATTCATATTGCAGAATTATAATGTAGTTTCTTCACATGGATGTAGTTCTTCTGCTAGCATTCAGATATGGTAGTCAATTCTTTTGGCGGCGTTGTAGAATATTGTAGCTGAACAGGTTTGCATGTGTTCCCTGCATATATTTTTTCACATGCATGATCTGCAAAGTTCCATTTTGGTAAATAGCACCAAATTTACAGTCGAGTAGTTCAATCAGTACGGCTCATGGCAGTTTTTTCGAGATCCCTCTTGAAAACTGTTTCTCCTCTTTATAACTTTGATAGACTCTTTTAGGATTTGTTGTTGTTTACTAGCACATTCGAGGGTGTGCGAAGATGCTCCATTTGAAGATATTGGATCGGAAATGCTCTTTATTTCTTCTCTGTTATGCTCTTTATTGGATCGGAGTAATTTGAATTGGTGTTTTGGAAAATTTCACCTGATTGGTGCTAGGGAAGACCCTGTTCCAGATTCAGGGAATGACTTTGCATTGCTACTTCAGATGGGAGCTTCACCAGAGAAATCTGGTTGCTTTTGACACCACCATGTTTTCTCGCCCCCAGTCTCTAATAGATTGGACTAATATGTGTGAATTTCATACTGGTTCAAGTTATTATGTTTAAGACAATCTCAGTGTACAAGTTGCACCTTATATATATTATCTCGCTTTACTTTGCTGCTGAATTCTTCTGTAGCCTATTCTCTGAGCTTGATTAATACATCATTTTACAAAAAAAACTTATCAATCCGAAAGAATTTTTGTCTTTTGAACTTCCTTTTGGAATGACTAGGTCCTGTGTGTTTTCACTTACTGGCTGAGACCAATTAGAAGGTAGAATATGTGTTCCTCAATGACGATATTGATTTCATTTCCTAGACGTTGAAACTTCAAACCTCTTTAAGTCTGCCTTTGGTTTAAACCTGAATATTTTGCGTGTTGTGTTTCCGGCCTATTTTGTTTACACTCGGATTCGGTAACACCCCATGAATATCAGATGGAGTAGAGATATAAAATGGATCAAGGTTTTTATTTTTCCCTTTATGCTACGAATGTTTGAGTGGACATACAATCAGGTATTTATTGCTTGTTATTTTACGTAACTGGTTGTCTACTTATTTTGTACTACCTAGCTTGCGCTAATTTACTGTGTGATTGTCATTTTTGTTTCTTGCTTCAGAGCACACTTTCTACTTATCGTGGTTTTTTCGTTTATGAATAAGAAAGTTCCCATTATAGATACTACAAGGCTTTAGGTGTATGCTTTGATATATTCTGTCTTACACCTATACACAGGAAAGAAAGCAATGTGGTAAGTTTTAGATTTAGAAAATGGGTACAAAAGGATACAGCAGTAATATGGGGATATAATCAGTATGGCTGCATGTATTACATTTTATTTAATATTGGATCTTTCGATTTTCATGCCATAATTTCAGACTTCCGCCTTAATATAGACACAAGACAATAACGCAGAGGTTAATTATTTCCAGGTTTTAATTTCCTGTATGAGTAAGACCATCTACCTTATTTACTTGGCCATCACAAATACTGTATTTTGCTTAGGAGATTACTGTTGGTATCAATATAGTGCTCTGAAACAATCTTATGCTACCATGAAATTGAATAGATGGCTGTATCGTAATTTAGTTAGCTTGAAACTGTTTTTTCTTTTGTAAATGGGGCTCTTCAAATTTTCTCCACAACTCCTATTTAATAATTATCACTTTTAACAATTTGTTGCTCTGTTTGTCCTAATTTAGTTATAGCAACAACTTTTGTAAAATCTAAGAAATGTATTATCATATTGGTAGTAAATTTTATCGTTACATCGGCATGAGCTCCATGGGGTCGTGCGCCAAGGCGCACATTTAAATCTAGTATGTTTAAGAGCATCTCTAACAGAGTCCGTAAATCCCGCCGGAACCGAACTTTTCCGGCATATTTACGGATTCGGGTTGAAATGCGCGCAGATCAGAGCCCGTAAACATGGGCCGGCCCGAACTGGAAGTTCAGGGGCTCGAGAAACTCACCGCACCGCCCCTATTAAAAGGGTTCGCGGAGGGGAGTTCGGTTCGGAAACCCTACTCCCCTCCCGCCGCTCCTCTCCCGCCGTCGCTCCGACGAGCAATCCCGGGCGCTCGGACGCCGCTCCGCCGCTACGGCCACCACCCTGCCGTCCGAAATGACGCGTTTAAGACGCGTGGGTAGGGGCGGCGGCCGATCCGGCGCCGGAAGGGCAAGTCGCCGTCCGCCGGGCGTACGGGCGGAGACGGAGCGCGGCAGGCGGTCGCGCTCCGACGCCGCATGGAAGCGGTCCGGCCGCAAGTGGCCGGACCTAATGGCGCGCCACCTTGAAGCGCGCGCGGAGGCGGCTGCAGCTGCGGCTGGGGAGCGGAGGAGCCCCCCGCTGCCGGCGCGTGCAGCCGCCGCTGTCGCCGTTGCCCCCGAGCGGCGATGATGACGACGCAGACGGACCGCCTCTGCTCTACGGGAGCACCTCCGGTGCGGCGGCCATCGAGCTGGCGGCCCTCGTCGTCGCCTAGCAACCGCCGGCGACCAAAAACCCTCCACCGACGCCCGATGATAGTATAGTCACCGGGAACCTTAATTTCTAGTCTAATTAGTTCCATAGTACGTAATTTAGGTGCAATGCGGTTGTATTTTGCCACTATTATTGTGAATTATGAACGAATTAAGATTGATCGGAGGAAATTGACTGCAATCACGAAAATCGATTTCCCGCGACGTTTGATTTTCGCGAGTTCGGTTTGGGTTTACAGTTTCTGTTCTGCGCTGTGCCCAAATGCGCTCTCAATTCGTTTTTCGGGAGACTAAACTCCGCTTATTCGGTTCCAACAAATACGAGAGAGATGCTCTAATGTCTTACTGCTCTTCTGGATATGACCGCTGCTCAGGAGTGCTAGTGAGCACATGAACAAACTCATTTGAGCAGCCATCTGGATTGTCATCGTCAACAGCAAACACTGACTCAGGAACGACTCGCTCTAAGGCATAATTATCTGGTAGCGCATACTAGCTTCGCTCAGTACCATCTGCTAGGAGCAAACTTTTGCGGTTGAGATTTTGAAAATCATATTGCTGTGGCATTTCATCGAACAATTGCAGAGCGGTATCTGCAGTAGCTGATTGTAGTGTTGGTGCACTTGTTGCAGAAACAGGACACGCTAGTGTAGGAACATCAAAAGATTTGCCAAAACGGGCGCCAAGAGGAATTTCTGGCGAGTTTGCTGCTGCACACGTATTAGAGGACCTTGAGGGAGCAGAAAAGGTCACCTCGGGAGTGCGATCGAAGACGTCAGTGAGGAGGCCGTCGAGCGGTGGGAGCCTGGGCGCGGAGGTGGAGTCAGTGGCCTGCCTCTTAGAGTTGGTTGAAGCTTGATCTCCGTCCGTGGTGAGGTCCCTCTTGCACAAATTGGAGCGGAACATGACCATCTTGGCGATCTGGATGCAGGGGGGCTGCACATGCTGGCGCAAGGCCATCTCCGTGCACAGGATGATCTGGATGCATGGGGGTTGCACGTAGTTGTACAAGGTCTTCGTCGGGATGGTGTGGGAGAGCCATGGCCGACCTCATTGCTGAATGGGACCGTCGGCGTCGAGGGGTTCGAACAATGGCAGGGCCGGGCCGGGGAAAACCGGGGCCCTGTGCGAAATTTTAATATGGACCCTTATATCCCTAAAAAAATAGAACTAATGAATAATTATATAACATGTATATGTTTTTTTATAGTTGTTTATATTGAAAGGTTGATGTCTAGATTCCGAATTTTTGATAAATTCATCTTGATATCTATTTAAGAGGACCATATAGTTTCCAACGCCAGTCGGACTGATGTTCTAACCAAAAATAACCTACATGTAATGATCTTGAGACATTTGAACTATTGGGGTTTTAAAAATAGAAAACAAAAACTTTTAGAATCTTAAAAGCTTATAGCATGTAAGGCTATTTCAATTAATACATGTACATAGATAAATACATTAGAAGAACTATCCCCATAAAATCAATAGAATAACATTATATCGAATTTACCTTACTATCTATAAATTAAAATGAAAGTTATTATTATTTAATGTGAATTTAAGAGTTTTGGATCACATGCATCAATCAGGATTAGCAAAAAACTGAAGAAAACAAACTACATGACCCAAAACAAGCAACAATAGAACCTGGAACCTACTGGTTAGCCAACAACCTTTCTTTGGGTGGGAACCAACTAAGCTGAATTTGTTGTTTGACTAGATACCGTATCTACGCTATATAAAGAGAAAATCCAATATTTTGGGGCCCCAAAATTTTTTGGGCCCTGTGCGACCGCACGGGCCGCACTCCCATGGGCCCGGGCCTGAACAATGGCGTGTGGTCGGGAAACTCGCGCAAGGTACTCGCCCACTTCCTTGGGCGGCGACGACGTGTGGTGGGCCGGCGACGAGGAGGTCTTGGATGAGGTGTGGCTCTTGATCGGGCGGAGGTCTCGATTTGGAGTGGTCGGGGTGGCGTTGGACTGGGAGATGGTCGTGGTTGGGCGGGGAGTGGTGGTGGTGGTGGAGGTCGGCTGGTGACAAATTTGGGCCGATTTGGGTGTGGATTTCTGAGGGGAAAGCATAGGGGCTGTACCCTGGAGCTAGGAAGGAGATGGGCGCGGGCGTAGAGGTTGGGGGTGGTTGTGGGGGCGCCGAACGTCGATGTGGGGAAGGAGGAGAAGGTGGCTGGCTGGGGAGCAGGCCCGGGCCCATGGGAGTGCGGCCCGTGCGGTCGCACAGGGCCCAAAAAATTTTGGGGCCCCAAAATATTGGATTTTCTCTTTATATAGCGTAGATACGGTATCTAGTCAAACAACAAATTCAGCTTAGTTGGTTCCCACCCAAAGAAAGGTTGTTGGCTAACCAGTAGGTTCCAGGTTCTATTGTTGCTTGTTTTGGGTCATGTAGTTTGTTTTCTTCAGTTTTTTGCTAATCCTGATTGATGCATGTGATCCAAAACTCTTAAATTCACATTAAATAATAATAACTTTCATTTTAATTTATAGATAGTAAGGTAAATTCGATATAATGTTATTCTATTGATTTTATGGGGATAGTTCTTCTAATGTATTTATCTATGTACATGTATTAATTGAAATAGCCTTACATGCTATAAGCTTTTAAGATTCTAAAAGTTTTTGTTTTCTATTTTTAAAACCCCAATAGTTCAAATGTCTCAAGATCATTACATGTAGGTTATTTTTGGTTAGAACATCAGTCCGATCGGCGTTGGAAACTATATGGTCCTCTTAAATAGATATCAAGATGAATTTATCAAAAATTCGGAATCTAGACATCAACCTTTCAATATAAACAACTATAAAAAAACATATACATGTTATATAATTATTCATTAGTTCTATTTTTTTAGGGATATAAGGGTCCATATTAAAATTTCGCACAGGGCCCCGGTTTTCCCCGGCCCGGCCCTGCTGGGGAGGTGGAGGGAGTCGGATCTGGAGAAGGCGGTGGCCAAGTTAGCCAATTTGGGGAGAAGCCATTAGAGCATGTCTAACAGGATCCTCAAAAATCCAACCTTTAATAACCAGTTTGAGGGTCGAGAAATTGTCGTTTTGAGGACCGAAAATCTTTGGTGCAGATCAGTGCCCTCAAACCAACCCTCAAAACAGAACCCTCAAAACAGAATATTCTGTTTTGAGGGTTGGTTTGAGGGCACTGATCTGCGCCCCGGCCTTCGAACCCTCAAAACTGGACAACATGTATTTCGATCAACTTTCATACAACAAACATAACAATAATCAACAACAAATAATTGCTCTATTTATGATTACAACATCAAATAATTGTTTCAAGCTCACAACAATCATTCTACTTAGTACAACAATGTTTGAATCAAATAGTACATAGAAAAGTAAAACAAATATCCATTACAACAATGTTTGTATCACAAATAGGACATGGAATGAAATATGACATAGAATGAATCAAATAGGCCATCATTGGCGACGGCCAAGCAGCTGCCAGTGGTGTTCGACCAGATCATTGCGGAGCTGGGTATGAGTGTTGGCATTTTCAATATCCCGATGTGTTTGAAGAAAAGCTTGAATGTGATCCGGGTTCCTCTCCGGTTGCACTCGGGTACCAACATTGTCATAGAAACATGGCAAGTTTAACCCCCTCTCATCCTCGAGTATCATGTTGTGGAGAATGACACAACACTTCATGATGTTCACAAGGGTTTTCTTGTCCCAAAAACGAGCTGGACCCGAACAATGGCAAATCTTGCTTGCAAAACACCGAAAGCTCTCTCAATATCTTTGCGGGCTGATTCTTGTGCCCTCGTGAAATTGGCTTCTTTTTGGGATAAGGGCATCCCTCTCCTCTCTTTAATGGACTTCACAAGTGTTGCCCACTCAGGATAAATGCCATCGGTGAGATAATATCCCATTGTGTACTCATTGTCCATGACCTTGTAATTGCAAGTTGGAGCATCACCTAAAACTAGTCTTGCAAATAAAGGGGACCTTTGAAGCACATTGATGTCATTGAGTGTTCCGGGCAAACCAAAATATGCATGCCAAATCCATAAGTCTTGTGATGCCACAGCTTCAAGCACAATGGTAGGATCATGGCTTTTACCGCAATACATTCCATGCCATGCCTTTGGGCAATTTTTCCATTTCCAATGCATGCAATCTAGACTACCAAGCATGCCCGGCCATCCCCTTTTTTCATTTGTCTCCATCAACCTCTTTGTATCTTCCTCATTGGGAGCCCGAAGATACCAATCACCATACAACCGGATGACCATCTTGGCAAACCTACGCACGAACTCGGTGGTAGTATCTTGGCCAATGCGAAGATACTCGTCACAGTAGTCCGCGGGTATGCCATAGGCGAGCACCCGCATTGCAGCCGATATCTTCTGGTATGCACTAAATCCCATGGCACCGGCAGCATTTCTACGACGCGTGAAATAATGCAAGTTGGCCTCGCAATCTTTCACAATTCTCTCAAACAAAGTATGGCGCATGCGGTACCTTCTACGGAAGAGGCGAGGTGGGTATGTCGGTACCTCGGCAAAGTAGTCTTGCATGAGTTGCTCGTGGCCGAGTGCACGGTTCCTCTCGATGCAAAGGCGCGCTATCTGCGACCCCCTCCTCTAGTCCAGCAACTTCTTGCGACCCTCAAGATCTTTCACGGCGAGAATGACGACCATCATCTCTGTGTCATCGTCTTCTATCATCTCCTCAATGTCCGAATCGTCCGAAGACGACCAACCGGAAAAATCCGACAACTCCATCTATTGTCAACAAATTAAACAACAATCAAACAACAATTAAACAACATTAAAGAAACAAAAAAAAGAAGGAAAAAACAACTTACCGAGGCCGACGGCGGGGCGAAGGTGAGGTCGGGCGGAGGCGGCGGACGGCGACGCGGCGGGCAGGGACTCGGGGACGGGCGGGGACGGGCTCGGGACGGTGGGGCAGCAGCGGGAGGCGGGGCGGACGGGGGCGGACGGCGAGCTCCGGAGGCGGCGCGGTAGGAAGGCGGGGACGTGCGGGGCGGAGGCGAGCTCAGGGCGGCGTGCAGCGGGGCAGAGGGGCGGAGGAGGACGTCGGCGACGCGGCGGGGAGGCGGGCCGGCGGCGGTGGTGGCCGAATCGGGCGGCCGGCACCGGCGGATCGAGGGGGGGAGGAGGAGGAAGGAGGAGGCGGGAGGAAATTTCCTCCCCGTGCGTGCGTTGACCGTGTGAGGGCTTCAGCCTGGAAAATTGCCTGCAACCCTCACTGCTGCTGGTTGGCATCGGACTTGAGGGTTCGGCCTGCAAATTTTTTTGAGGGTTTACAGTTTTGAGGGCTCTGATCTGCGCCCGTTTTTCTACTCAGCCCTCAAACTGGCAGTTATTTTGAGGGTTTGACCAGTTTGAGGGCTCTGTTAGACATGCTCTTAGCGGGTGTGTACGCATCGGCGGGAGGCTAGTAGGAGGGTGCCGGCGCGGGGGAAAGCGGGTGAGTAATAGCCGGCCGGAAAAGGAGTAGGTGGCGGCAGGGGAGAAGCTGCAGGGGGTGTACGGCGGCGGTCCACAACCACAAGGGGGCGGGGGAGCCATGGTGGTGGGGAAGAAGGAGGTAGGCGCGGTTGCCATGGATGAATCGGGAGAGGAGCCGCCGGTGGAAATTTTGGCCGGGAATCGCTCGCTTGTCAGGATCCCGGTGAATCCTTGACGAACTGGATCACGAAAAGAAAGAATTTGGGGAAGATCGGTAGAAAAAAAAAGGTAAATTACAAGAATTAAATAAATGGTAAATTGCAGAAAAGTAAGATAAATTTAGGGTCATATTTCTTAGTTCATTGCAAGGAGATACAAAGCTAGACTTATATAGCCCTAACCAAATACAACATGACAACATAGGTGGAATACCGATACTACCCTTACAGCTAATAACCCACTACTCCATACCATATTAGTCCCTGACACCAGAGCTTTTTCTGAACAAAATCGGAAGCAAGAGCGACCTGCCAGCGAGCTGCAGCACCATGGTGGCGTTCCTACCGGCGTGGAGATCGGGGAGGGAGGCTGAGGACTGGGAATAGCCGCGCGCTGCCGCGCGTTGCCGCCGTAGTCTCCTCTCTAGCGATCTCTATCCTGACACATGCTTCGTCTCCGTGCCCCCATTTCTCTGTTCTTGGTTACAGAGGAGGATAAATCGCTGACTAAATGGACGATGCTAACTTTTTTTAGTGATCTCACGGATTAAGGCTCTCGTGTGTCAGCTGCATTAAGATTGGAATGGTAAATGTGTAGTTGTGGTTTCATCTCTGCACTGCTCAGGATGCGTATCCTCCCGAACGAATACCACGACACGCCTCCAAGTCTATTTGGCTCATGAGTGTCGCTGATTTGGTGTGCTTGCGTGATTGGCACCAGTGTCCAGGTGCCGAGCAGAATCCCACAAAACAAAATGTTACTGCTACAAGACCAAAACTGCTTGGTGAGATGATTTGTAGCCTCACCGTAGGAACTTCTGTAACTCATTAGAGCATATGATCCCCTGAATGTAAGTGGATAGCAAGCTTCATGTGTGAGATAGCTTTCTTTTTTCCTTCTTTCAACTGCAACAATTAATTTTCCTTCCATTGGTAAAGGTTGGATGCCTTGGTGTTAGCTAATTAAGTTCTTGCCCCTGAAATCTGGATAATATGGATCTTCATAGTGTAATACTATTTTATTGAAATCGTACTCGGTTCATGGATGCAATGTGTGGTACTACAAATGCGCTGTCTAATGGTTCTAAATTTCTGTACATGTTTTGCTTTGTAAATAGTCTTGAAAAATATTACTTCTACAAGAATGTGCAAAATTATACTTTATTGAACAATATTTCTGAGTGCAATCCATGAGCACTATGCATCATTTTGCGCTTGAATTTTTTCATGGTGGATTGTCAACAATTTAAATGTATTAATTTGTTTCTTTTGATATGCTTAATATAGATATGGGAGATTTTTTGTGACATAGCAACAAGTTGATACGAGATGAAGTTTTCCTCCTACTCCGTATTAATATTAGGTATAGGCTATTGGCTAGATTGTTGTGTAGTGGAACCTCAAATTGAAGAGCGGCAGCTGGTATGCAGGGCAAGATAGACATGGCGGCAAGCTCATAGTCATGTCCTTTGGTGGTGACCAAGACCAGAAACCAAACGAAATAGCCCCTCTGCCCTGCTTGTTTGCTTGCCAACATGAACACCAGCGGGGCTAGCCTTCAACTTCCGCCATGAGATGGTCTGCAACACAATTTGCCGGGTGAATCTCTAGGCCCGTGAGGTTTCGGTTTGCTTGCTGAACCTGGCGACAGTTGAAATCCTGTTGAAGTCTTCCGATTTGAACTTGCCAAATTGAATCTACCACGTTGCTGTTGTTACTCGTGTACACAGAGAAGTTACGAGCCAATGAAAGAAAGGATTCAGATGCAGCTCTATCTACACGATGGCAAGCAAACCAGTATGTATAATCTATGTGCAGGTATGCATTGAAGTTTACAATTGCTGCTTCACTTCTGTAGCAATCCTTGAATTACATTCACTTCTGGCCGGCCTGGTGACCGGCTGCGGGGAAACTCGGTGGCGGACCCGTGGGGCGAGGCGCGGGAGTCGAAGCACCGCGGGAGAAGCCAGCGACGAAGGCGGTGTGGGCCGCCCGAGCCCGGAGATGCTTGAGGCGGCGCTCCTCGAGGCGCAGGTAGGCCACGGCCTGCTCGAAGGTGGGCGTGGTGAGAAGCGTGAGGTTGGAGGCGGCGTTGCTGAGATCCTCGCCGAGACCCCCCGACAAGGTGGAGAGCATGATCTTGTCATCGATCGAAAACTCCAAGTCACGGAGCTCGTCGGAGAGGCTTGATACGTCTCAAACGTATCTATAATTTCTTATGTTCCATGCTAGTTTTATGACAATCCTCACATGTTTTACATACACTTTATATCATTTTGATGCATTTTCCGGGACTAACCTATTAACAAGATGCCGAAGCACCAGTTCCTGTTTTCTGCTGTTTTTGGTTTCAGAAATCCTACACAGGAAATATTCTCGGAATTGGACGAAACAAAACCCCACGGCCTTATTTTCCACGGAGGGTTCCCGAACATCGAAGGAGAGTCGGAGGCGGCCAGCAGGGGACCCACACCATAGGGGGGCGCGGGTCCACCCCTGGCCGCGCCGCCATGTGGTGTGGGCACCCCCTGGCTCCTCCGAGGCCGCCCTTCCGCCTATATATTCTTCCAGTCGCGAAAACCCTAAATCATCCAGTCATATTCCACGAAGAGTTCCGTAGCCGCCGCCATCGCGAAGACAAGTTTCGGGGGACAGAATCTCTCTTCCGACACGCCGCCGGGACGGGGAATTGCCCCCGGAGTCATTTCCATCGACACCACCGCCATCTTCATCGCCGTTGCTGTCTCCTATGATGAGGAGGGAGTACTTCTCCCCCGAGGCTGAGGGCTCTACCGGTAGCTATGTGGTTCATCTCTCTCTCCCATGGTGTGATCTTTATGTGATCATGAGCTTTGTATCACTATTAATCTATGTGCTACTCTAGTGATGTTATTAAAGTAGTCTATTCCTCCTCCATGATGTAAAGTTGACAGTGTGTGCATCATGTAGTACTTGGCGTAGGTTATGATTGTAATCTCTTGTAGATTATGAAGTTAACTATTACTATGATAGTATTGATGCGATCTATTCCCCCTTTCATAGCTATTGTTGACAGTGTGTATGCTATGTTAGTACTCGGTCTAAATTGCAATGGTCTATTATGTACTCTAGAGGTTACTTTAATATGAACTCCGGATTCACTCTCCACGGTGTGACGGTGACAGTGTGCGCATCGTGTGTGATTCCTTTATGAAGTTGTGGAGCTTGTTTACTCCGGCTTGAGGTGTGCTTTTATAGCCGTACACAATGAATGGTGTTTGTTATCCAACAAGAGAGTGTTTATGAGTAGCTTTATTTAATTGTGTGATCATTGTTGAGAGTGTCCACTAGTGAAAGTATGATCCCTAGGCCTTGTTTCCAAATATCGAATCACCTTTTATTTACTGTTCTACTGCATGTTTACTTGCTGCTATATTTATTTCAGATTGTTATTACCACTCATATTCATCCATATCACTTGCATTTTACTATCTCTTCGCCGAACTAGTGCACCTATACATCTGACAAGTGTATTAGGTGTGTTGGGGACACAAGAGACTTCTTGTATCTTAATTGCAGGGTTGCTTGAGAGGGATATCTCTGACCTCTACCTCCCTGAGTTCGTTAAACCTTGGGTGATTCACTTAAGGGAAACTTGCTTCTGTTCTACAAACCTCTGCTCTTGGAGGCCCAATACTGTCTACAGGAATAGAAGCGTGCGTAGACATCAAGCTATTTTCTTGCGCCGTTGCCGGGGAGGTAAGGTAAAAGGTATTCACATCCTCCGACTACTAAGCTATTTCCTAGCACTGTTGCCGGTGTGTGAGTGCTCAAAGGTATTTCCTTTAGATCCTGCATATATATCTTTTTGTTTCTTATTTTTATTTTCACTAGTTAGGCTTAATGGAAAACAACAACAAAATTAGAGATCTTTATGAACTTTATATTGAATTAAGACATGATGTGTTTGAAGAGAGAATTAAAAAACCCATGGAACTTTGTTTGCAAAATAGTTGTAGCAATGTTATTAGCATGAACTCTTTGAATACTAGTATTGCTAATGCTATGGAAGAATTTAAGCTTGGGGAAGTCTGGTTGTGATATTTTTAGTCCCCCAAGTTTTGAGGAGAAAATTTTCTTTGATGATACTTTGCCTCCCATTTATGATGATTATAATGATAGTGGTATTTTGGTGCCACCTACTATGGAGGATGAAGTTTATTATGATTATACCATGCCTGCAATTTATGATAATTATAATGATGGTTGTGATAGTTTTACTCCCACTATTACTAATAAAATTGATTATGCTTATGTGGAGAGTAATAACTTTATGCATGTAGCTCATGATAAGAATGTTTCATGTGATAGCTATTTTGTTGAGTTTTTTCATGATGCTACTGGAAATTATTATGAGAGAGGAAAATATAGTTCTAGAAATTTTCATGGTACTAAAACACCTCTCTACATGCTGAAAATTTTGAAGTTACTCGTGTTTTATCTTCCTATGCTTGTCACTTTGTTCTTTTTGAATTTATTTGTGTACAAGATTCCTATGCATAGGAAGTGGGTTAGGCTTAAATGTGTTTTGAATTTGCTTCTTGATGCTCCTTTTGCTTCATTTTCTATTTTTCATGTGAGCATCATTAAAATTATTGAGCCCATCTTAGTGACTATAAAGAGAGCACTTCTTGGGAGATAACCCATGTTTTTATTTTCCTACTGTTTTGTTATGTCTTGGAAGTTGTTACTACTGTAGCAACCTCTCATTATCTTTATTTTATTGCATTGTTGTGCCAAGTAAAGTCTCTAATAGGAAGTTGATACTAGATTTGGATTTCTGCGCAGAAACAGTTTTTTAGCTGTCACGAATTCGCGTTTTTCTCTCTGTAGGAAACTCGTAAAATCTTGAAAAAATTCATGCGTGATCCTCAGATATGTACGCAACTTTCATTAGTTTTGAGCTTTTCAGTCTGAGCAAGTTAAGTGCCTCTAAAAAATTCGTCTTTACGGACTGTTCTGTTTTGACAGATTCTGCCTTTTATTTTACATTGCCTCTTTTACTGTGTTGAGTGGATTTCTTTGTTCCATTAACTTTCAGTAGCCTTGGGTAATGTCCAGAAGTGTTGGGAATGATTGTGTCCTTGCTGAACATGTGAATTTTGATTATGCAGTAACCCTCTAATGAGATTGTTTTGAGTTTGGTGTGGAGGAAGTTTTCAAGGATCAAGAGAGGAGGATGATATGATATGATCAAGAAGAGTGAAAAGTCTAAGCTTGGGGATGCCCCCGTGGTTCATCCCTGCATATTTCAAGAAGACTCAAGCGTCTAAGCTTGGGGATGCCCAAGGCATCCCCTTCTTCATCAACAACTTATCAGGTCACCTCTAGTGAAACTATATTTTTATTCCGTCACATCCTATGTTCTTTACTTGGAGCGTCTGTGTGCTTTTATTTTCGTTTTGTTATTTTCATTCTCTGAATAAATTCGGATCCAAGCAATCCTTGTGTGGGAGAGAGACACGCTCCGCTTTTTCATATGAACACTTGTGTTCTTAGTTTTTCTTTTAATGTTCAATGGCGAAAGTTGAAAGTCGCTTCACTTATTGCTATTTGGTTGAAAACGGAAAATGCTTCATATTGTCTTGAATAATTTGATACTTGGCAATTGTTTTGAGTTCTCATAGATCATGTTTAAGCTCTTGCATCATGTAGTTTAAATCTATTAGTGGAGAACTACCGTAGAGTTTGTTGAAATTTGGATTGCATGATTGATCTCTCTAAGGTCTAGATATTTTCTGGTAAAAGTGTTTGAGCAACAAGGAGACAGTGTAGAGTCTTATAATGCTTCCAATATGTTCTTATGTAAGTTTTGTTGTACCGGTTCATACTTGTGTTTGCTTCAAACAACCTTGCTAGCCAAAGCCTTGTACTGAGAGGGAATGCTTCTTGTGCATCCAAAACCTTGAGCCAAAACTTATGCCATTTGTGTCCACCATAACTACCTACTATGTGGTATTTTTCGGCCATTCCAAGTAAATTGCTTGCGTGCTACCTTTAAAAATTTCATTCCTTATCTTTGCAATACATAGCTCATTGGAAAGTAGCCTAAAAACTATTGTGGTAATGAATATGTCGCTTATGTATCTTAGTTCTTATAAGTTGCTTGTTGAGCGGTAACCATGTTTCTGGGGACGCCATCAACTTTTTACACCTTTGTTGAATATCATGTGAGTTGCTATGCATGTTCGTCTTGTCTGAGGTAAGGGTGATTTATCATGATTAAATGGTTTGAGTATGCATATTGTTAGAGAAGAACATTGGGCCGCCAACCAAAGCCATATATCATGGTGGAAGTTTCAGCTTGGACATTAATCCTCAATCTCTTATGAGAATATTATTTGTTGTTGAATGCTTAAAGCATTAAAAAGAGGAGTCCATTATCTGTTTTCTATGTTGTCCCGGTATGGATGTCCTCAAGTTGAGATCTATCAAAATTGAGAAATCAAATGAGATCTATCTCCTTGGACCTTTGTACAGGTGGCATAGAGGTACCCCTTTGTGACACTTGGTTGAAACATATGTAATGCAATGATAATCCATGGAAGTCCGAGCTAATTAGGACAAGGTGCGGGCACTATTGGTATTCGATGCATGAGGCTTGCAACTTATAGGAGGTTTTATGCATAACACATATGAATTATTACTACCGTTGACAAAATTGTTCCATGTTTTCAAAATAAAAAGCTCTAGCACATGAGTAATCCACTGCTTCCCTCTCGCGAAGGGCCTTTCTTTTACTTTATATTGAGTCAGTTTACCTACTTCTTTCTATCTTAGAAGCAAACACTTGTGTCAATCGTGTGCACTTGATTCTTACATGTTTACTTATTGCACTTGTTATATTACTTTATGTTGACAACTATCCATGAGATATACATGTTACAAGTTGAAAGCAATTGCTGAAACTTAATCATCCTTTGTGTTGCTTCAAAACCTCTTATTAAGAATCTATTACTTTATGAGTTAACTCTTATGCAAGACTTATTGATGCTTGTCTTGAAAGTACTATTCATGAAAATTCTTTTGCTATATGATACAGTTGTTTAATCATCATCTTTACCATTGCTTTGAATCACTTCATTCATCTCATATGCTTTACAATAGTATTGATCAAGATTATGATAGTAGCATGTCATTTCAGAAATTATCCTTGTTATCGTTTACCTACTCGAGGGCGAGTAGGAACTAAGCTTGGGGATGCTTGATACGTATCAAACGTATCTATAATTTCTTATGTTCCATGCTAGTTTTATGACAATACTCACATGTTTTACATACACTTTATATCATTTTGATGCATTTTCCGGGACTAACCTATTAACAAGATGCCGAAGCGCCACTTCCTGTTTTCTGCTGTTTTTGGTTTCAGAAATCGTACACAGGAAATATTCTCGGAATTGGACGAAACAAAAGCCCACAGCCATATTTTCCACGGAGGGTTCCAGAACATCGAAGGAGAGTCGGAGGCGGCCAGCAGCGGACCCACACCATAGGGGGCGCGGGTCCACCCCTGGTCGCGCCGCCATGTGGTGTGGGCACCCCCTGGCTCCTCCGAGGCCGCCCTTCCGCCTATATATTCTTCCAGTCGCGAAAACCCTAAATCATACAGTCATATTCCACGAAGAGTTCCATAGCTGCCTGTTGACGTCAGAAACCCCCTGGCGGGCAGAGACGGGCAACACGGTAGAGCCGGGAACAACTAGGGCTGCGGCTGGCCCCAGTCCCTCAGAGCGACGGCCCGCAAAGCCTCCTGGTCGCACGTCCGATGTTTATCACAAGGGCGTGCCACCCGACCTATACCCGGTCGGGAAGGTGTGGATGATGCCTCGCTTAGTTTCCTGCATGGCATACACGTAAACATTAAATACGAGCCTCGATCGGCTCTCAGGTTATCTCGTGAATCGGCTCGTAGAGCCGATCCACCCATGATCCGGACGAGGTGTCCGAATATATGGTGGTCCCGCTTGATCAAGATAAAGCTGATTAGATCTACGACGATTTAGGGTTTTCACCGCATAATCGGATCATCCTACTCATGATTGGGCCTCGCGCTCGCGCACGGTGACCGTAAGCCGATCCTAGACAGGGCCTAAAACCAACACGAGGTTGATCCCCGGAACATCCTTTCTAGGGCTAGCAAACGCCACCCTACACGCCGCTGGATCCTCCAACCCTTTGTAAGGCCTAACTATTGCGGATGTTAAACTAATCCTTGATGAAACAAGGAGCAACCGTAACGGATCAGATCTACTAAATTATGATCAAGCGGGTGCCGCCCCTACACCTAAGATAGGTGTAAGGGCGGCTAGACGTGCAAGGGTTGCATAACGAAAGCATGTAATTCGAAGAACAATGCTAACCCTAACACATCTAAGATAACTACGTTGCTCGCCATCAAAAAGGCTTCGAGTACGAGCAACGCGTGAACAACGTGGGCAGGCTTAGTGCTGCCTAGATCGCAAGATGCGATCTAGGCAGCATGGTGCTTACCGGTAGAAACCCTCGAGACGAAGGAGTTGGCGATGCGCCGAGATTTGTTTGTGGTTGAATGTTGGTTGTTGTTTATTCCATAAACCCTAGATACATATTTATAGTCCAGCGGACTTTCTAATGTGGGCGTGCACCAAACCGTGCACGGGTAAGATTCTAACTTTTAATCTAGATACAATCTACTGTAATTAAAGATACACGGGCAACCTAGCCCAAATTCTCCGTGCAAGGCCGCTTCAGAGATCTTCATGTGTAATCTTCCAAGCCCATCTTGACCGCGGCCCACCTCCTGATTTAGCCAAAATCTGGTGATAACACATGCCCCCCTGGTTTTGGTAATGATAATTTCAAAACCACTCGCTTTTCCTTCGAAGGGTCATGTCGTGGCAGAGCGAGAACCGTCGCAGTATGTTTCATCATGACGACTTGCCTTCCCAACTTCTCTCGCACGATTTGACAGCTTTTGGCACCATGTCCTCGAAAGCTGCTCGAAAATTAAATCTCCATCTCCTTTATTTAACTGCATCGAACAGTTCTCCTCTTCGTCCTCTTCACATTAGCACTCCCAAAAGCCCTTCTGCGCACCATGTCTTCCTCTTCCTCCACCTCATCGGAACTTTCCCTCGGGTCCTCCTCCTCCCGTGAGACGCCGCCGGACATTCGCGCACCGGAAGAATGGGACCTGGAAGACCACGCCTCCTCCACCTGGTCCGAGGAAGACAAATCCTTGACCAGTGGGGAGAGCGACCTCCGCTTCCTCGCCGACGGGGAATCGGAGGAGGAGAGCGATGACGATCGCTTCTCCTGGGATGACTTCACCTCCTCCGAGGAGGCGAAGGAGGAGGAGGAGGAGGAGGACGAAGACAGCTCCTCCGACGAGCCGCCGGCCAAACGCCGCCACCTCTGGTCCGGGAACCTCAGCGACGTTGACAGCGATGACGACGACGCTGACGAGGAGGACGAGGACAACGAGGGTCCTGTCGGCGGCCGCTGGAGCAGCGATGACGAGCCGGCAAGGAGTAGCGCCGACAGTGGCGATGACGGCGACGATGACGACGAGGGCAACAACGGCCCCTAGATAGGATCTTAGCATAGGGCCAGCAGTAGTAGACGGGGCAATGTATCCCCTAGTACTTCCTTTTGAGAGCAATCAGCTCTTCTATGTAAGAAATCTGGTTTATCAATGAAGAAATTCCCCAATTTGATTTTGCCGATTTCCTTTATGATAATTTAGCCGATTGCCCTTCGTACTGATTCTGCCGATTGTCAATCTGGTCAATGCCCAATAAGCCGATGGTATCGCATCGGTCTCTCATGATAAATTTCGAGATAGATCCATCCGGCCCCAAACTCCCGGTCAAACAAGGCCAAGCCATAATCGTGCAAACCCTAGGCCTTTCAGACATTCTTCTGCCGCATCCCTCTCTTCCAGATCCTCTTTGCCTTCAGAAGAGCCCTAGGACTGTTGCTGGATCAATTCAAACGCCGAAGCTGCCACTTCTGCAGGACAGGCATCACTTGCCCACAAATTCCCTCGCGATGGTATGCAGTGACGTTTTATAATCCTGCTCTGTTTTCAGCAACCATCTCTCAAAATCAAACTGAAATGCAGAGCCAACCGATTTTAGCAAAATCGGCTTTCTTATAGCAAAGGACCTTTCGTGGCAAGCTGCCCCCCGAGCCTCAGCCGGGGTGGAAACAGTGATGAGGACCCGTAATTCAGGCAAACAGGCCTGGGCTCGACCATGTCTGAGAGTGCTATCGTGCGGGGCCAACCAATTGATCACCTTTCATCCGTTGACAGTCGATGCAGTCGATCCAACAGGCTGGTAATCTGGTGTTGAGTAGGTGTCCTCAACATAGTCCTGGGCTTGTCGCTGAATCGCCTTGCATACTGAAACCGATAATTTCGCAACATCAGCACCATTCTTCAGACAAGTTGTGATGCAGAGTTAGCCGATTCCAACGGAATCGGCTCCCCAGAGCAAAAGATCCTTCGGGGCAAGCTGCCCCCCGAGCCTCAGTCGGGGCGAGAATAGCAGTGAGCCGACCACGCCGGTCATCCTCTGTTTTCAACTCGTAATGCAGCATCAGCCGATTCAACAAAATCGGTTCTTTAGAGTGAGGAAATTCCAGGGCGAGCCCCCCCCGAGCTTCTTCAGTTCAATCCTTGCGCCTTGCTGATCGGATCGGATCATCATCTTCGGCAGGCTGCAGCAACTTCCGGTGAGGATGTCCTCGCATTTCTGACGCCCTCCAAACTCTGGGCGCAACAACCCCTGGAAGTGACAGTTACTGAGTCAAAACGTGACAGCCGATGGCTTCGTCATCGGCGGTTCTCCTGGTCTTAGAAGAGATATGCTCCCTTCGTTAGGTTCATCCCTACCCTGACTTGCACGTTTATGCTGCCCTTGCCGTTAGTCAGGGTTACGATCCGCAATCCTGCAGTCCTGGTTCTAGAAGATGTCACGTTCCTCGCTGCTAACGCCGCTGAACTTGAAGACTTGCCAATGGGAATTAGGGGTCCTTGAAGGGAAGACCCACTCCCTGCTCCATTGATCCTTAAGTCGATGTCTGCACATCGGCTATGCTTGAAAATTTTTGAATTTTCGGCCGATTTGTGTATCGGCCCCCGTACTCCAATACCCATCATCAAAGGATGAGACGCTTCCACTGCATATCCTCGTGTTTTATCCACCTGGGTGCCCCCCGGAGCCGATTCTGTCAAGAGAATTGATGGTATCGGCTCTGTTGGATAACATGTTGAACCCAGGCAGAATGGATGGTGAGGATAATTTTGGCCGATTGCTGGAATCGGCCTCCCGTTTCTTTCTCGGCGAAGGTTCTGTGACGTCCCTTCATAAATTTTTTGGGGCCGATCACAAGGATCAGTCTCGCCACGTTTATCCATCAACATTTGCTTTTGTTACACGGTCAGGCCGGTGGATAAAACCAGCCTAACCCCGTTCTTTGTCACGTCGATGCGCTCACAGTCGTCCAAATTGATGCCTGAGAGCGGTTCTTGGCCTGATGTCTCCCAAATGTCCATGCCGGCCGTTGAAACCTCGACTGAATCATCTGCATGGACGACTTCTACCTCATCTCCATCCCACTGTATCAGGCATTGGTGCATCGTGGATGGAATGCAACGATTGGCGTGGATCCAATCTCTCCCTAGTAGGACAGCGTAGGTACTCTTGCTTCGTCGACGATAAAGAACGTCGTAGGGACAGTTTTTCTTCCTACGGTCGAACCACATTCGGAACACCTTGTGCGTCGGATGCTTGGCCGTTGAAATCACTCGGTGTCACATTGGTCTTGATCAAATCTGAGCTCGAGCGTCCCAACCGACGTAGCATGGAGTATGGCATAATGTTGATTGCCGCTCCGGTGTCCACCAACATCTTGTTGACAGGCTGCCCATTGATGTAGCCTCGCAAGTACGGGGCCTTCGGATGCCCGTAACTTCTTTCCTTTGGCTTCTCAAAGATGACCGGCCGTGGGCCGCAGATCTAGTTGCGCCACGAGTGCTTCATATAATCTTGGAGCGCTAAACTCCGTTGGAAGAATGAAGACCATGTTTGTGCCGGCCGATGTATCATCATCGGCTTTCCTCTGCTTGGGCGCCACTCTTTTCTTTGTGGCCGACCTTCTTCGTCCGGGGTTCGCCGAATTTTGGCGGCCGGATCAGGCCGTGCCTTCCTTAGCGTGTGCAGGTACAATCTTTCAGCTTCTTCCAACCCACGCGGACGCTGAACCCTTCGCTTTTGGGAACGGTTGAGCCCATCGGGGCACCACACGGGCCGATGATATTTATCTTCTTCATCATCGTCCTCTAGTTCCTCGAGATCTTCCACCCGAGCGGACTCAGCATGCTTGTTCCGAGGCGGGAGAGGCCATAGACGCTTGAATACGGACACGTTAGCGGCATCCTTCTTCCTTTGCTTGCATTCTGGGCAGTTCTCGATTGTTGGCAATCGGCTCATTCCTGAGTCCCAGCAATGTTT
The DNA here is from genome assembly GCF_022539505.1 of Lolium rigidum. Lineage (NCBI taxonomy): Eukaryota > Viridiplantae > Streptophyta > Magnoliopsida > Poales > Poaceae > Lolium > Lolium rigidum. The sequence goes on from NC_061509.1 coordinate 120,840,887, forward strand.
GAAGAAAGGACAGTCCCAATGCCTATCCATGTCATCCTGCCCCCTTGACCTTCCTTCTGCGTGACGATTGTACCCGTCGTCGTTTCTATCCTGCTGACGGTACCTCCTGTCCTCTGTGCCAGACCGACAATTTCTCTCATCATCTACGTCGTAGCGCCGACGTCGGTCGTACTGCTGCTCATATTTGTTGAGGAGATGCTCGGAGAGTGGACGTTGATACCGCACGCTTGTCACTTCCTCCTCTGTCAGGTACCGTCTGTCATCATCTCGGGGCCGGTCGCGTGGATCGGCCTCCTCTTTGTCCTTGCCACGGGAGTGGCTCCTTTCTGCTTCGTCTTTGCCATGGCGGCTCGCAAGCCCTGCCATGTTAACACCAAAGGAGAACTTTGGCTGGCCTATGGAGTGGCTGAGATCCACCATGTTGACGCCAGGCGACGGACGTGAGTCTCTACCGAGCTTGATATCGTGCGGCCGGGTCTTCTCAGAGGAGCCGATGAGTTCGGCTTCGAGGGTTGCCTTGATCTCGTCATGTTTCTTTTTTAGCTCCTCGGGCAGATCCTCGTACTTCAGCGACCTGGTGCGTTCTTCTGACGGGGCGGACAGGTCCACTCCATCGAGTGCGCCTTCAGGTGTGAAACCCTTCCACCTGGCGCCATGGGAGCGGGTTCGGTGGAAAGAGCCGATGGGTTCGGCTTCGAGGACCGCCTTGATTTCGTCATGCTTCTTCTTGAGCTCATCGAGCGGATCCTCGTACTTGACCGGAGTGCCTTCCGCCATCTCGGATGCGAGACGGCGACGTGGTGGATGTCGAAGGTTGTCCCACCGGGCGTGCCGAAATGTGTTGACGTCGAAACCCCTGGCGGGCGGAGACGGGCAACACGGTAGAGCCGGGAACAACTAGGGCTGCGGCTGGCCCCGGTCCCTCGGAGCGACGGCCCGCAAAGCCTCCCGGTCGCACGTCCGATGTTTATCACAAGGGCGTGCCACCTGACCTATACCTGGTCAGGAAGGTGTGGATGATGCCTCGCTTAGTTTCCTGCATGGCATACACGTAAACATTAAATACGAGCCTCGATCGGCTCTCAGGTTATCCTGTGAATCGGCTCAGAGAGCCGATCCACCCATGATCCGGACGAGGTGTCCGAATATATGGTGGTCCTGCTTGATCAAGATAAAGCTGATTAGATCTACGATGATTTAGGGTTTTCACCGCATAATCGGATCATCCTACTCACGATTGGGCCTCGCGCTCGCGCACGGTGACCGTAAGCCGATCCTAGACAGGGCCTAAAAACCAACACGAGGTTGATCCCGGAACATCCTTTCTAGGGCTAGCAAACGCCACCCTACACGCCGCTGGATCCTCCAACCCTTTGTAAGGCCTAACTATTGCGGATGTTAAACTAATCCTTGATGAAACAAGGAGCAACCGTAACGGATCAGATCTACTAAATTATGATCAAGCGGGGTGCCGCCCCTACACCTAAGATAGGTGTAAGGGCGGCTAGACGTGCAAGGGTTGCATAACGAAAGCATGTAATTCGAAGAACAATGCTAACCCTAACACATCTAAGATAACTACGTTGCTCGCCATCAAAAAGGCTTCAGTACGAGCAACGCGTGAACAACGTGGGCAGGCTTGTCGCTGCCTAGATCGCAAGATGCGATCTAGGCAGCATGGTGCTTACCGGTAGAAACCCTCGAGACGAAGGAGTTGGCGATGCGCCGAGATTTGTTTGTGGTTGAACGTTGGTTGTTGTTTATTCCATAAACCCTAGATACATATTTATAGTCCAGCGGACTTTCTAATGTGGGCGTGCACCAAACCGTGCACGGGTAAGATTCTAACTTTTAATCTAGATACAATCTAATGTAATTAAAGATACACGGGCAACCTAGCCCAAATTCTCCGTGCAAGGCCGCTTCAGAGATCTTCATGTGTAATCTTCCAAGCCCATCTTGTCCGCGGCCCACCTCCTGATTTAGCCAAAATCTGGTGATAACACTGCCGCCATCACGAAGACAAGTTTCGGGGGACAGAATCTCTGTTCCGGCACGCCGCCGGGACGGGGAATTGCCCCCGGAGTCATCTCCGTCGACACCACCGCCATCTTCATCGCCGTTGCTGTCTCCTATGATGAGGAGGGAGTAGTTCTCCCCGAGGCTGAGGGCTCTACTCGGTAGCTATGTGGTTCATCTCTCTCTCCCATGGTGTGATCTTTATGTGATCATGAGCTTTATATCACTATTAATCTATGTGCTACTCTAGTGATGTTATTAAAGTAGTCTATTCCTCCTCCATGATGTAAAGTTGACAGTGTGTGCATCATGTAGTACTTGGTGTAGGTTATGATTGTAATCTCTTGTAGATTATGAAGTTAACTATTACTATGATAGTATTGATGCGATCTATTCCCCCTTTCATAGCTATTGTTGATAGTGTGTATGCTATGTTAGTACTCGGTCTAAATTGCAACGTTCTATTATGCACTCTAAAGGTTACTTTAATATGAACTCTGGATTCACTCTCCACGGTGTGACGGTGACAGTGTGCGCATCGTGTGTGATTCCTTTATGAAGTTGTGGAGTTTGTTTACTCCGGCTTGAGGTGTGCTTTTATAGCCCTACACAATGAATGGTGTTTATTATCCAACAAGAGAGTGTTTAAGAGTAGCTTTATTTAATTATGTGATCATTGTTGAGAGTGTCCACTAGTGAAAGTATGATCCCTAGGCCTTGTTTCCAAATATCGAATCACCGTTTATTTACTGTTCTACTCGCATGTTTACTTGCTGCCATATTTATTTCAGATTGTTATTACCACTCATATTCATTCATATCACTTGCATTTTACTATCTCTTCGCCGAACTAGTGCACCTATACATCTGACAAGTGTATTAGGTGTGTTGGGGACACAAGAGACTTCTTGTATCTTAATTGCAGGGTTGCTTGAGAGGGATATCTCTGACCTCTACCTTCTTGAGTTCGATAAACCTTGGGTGATTCACTTAAGGGAAACCTGCTGTTGTTCTACAAACCTCTGCTCTTGGAGGTCCAACACTGTCTACAGGAATAGAAACGTGCGTAGACATCAAGGCTCTTCAGCTTGAGGACGTACTCGTCGAGAGACAGGTCGTTCTGGTGGGTGCCGAAGAACTCCTGCTGGAGGAAGGTGACCCGCTGGATTTTGTTGTCGGTGAAGAGGCCGGTGATCTTAGCCCAGACCGTGTGGGCGGAGTCACCGTCGCGGACGACGGTGCGAAAGATGTCGTTGGAGACGGTGCGGGTAGAACCGGCGGATGATGGTGGCGTCGATCGCGAGCCACTCGGGGTCGTGCGGCATGACGAGGAGGTCGATGGTGCCGTCGACGTGATCGAGGAGATCATACTCGCGGAAGAGCAGCCCGAAGTATGTCTTCCACGAAAAGAAGTTGGCAGCGGTGGTGGAGAGCTTCACCGGCACGCGCTCGGCGATGGGGATGTCGCGGATGACGGCGACGGAGGGGCCGGCGAAGGGGTTGCTGCTGCCGGAGCGGGAGGAGGAGAAGTCGGCCATGGCGGAAGCGGCTAGGGCTAGGGTTGGGGTGGAGGCCGGCGGCGCCCGGGGTGGGGAGGGCGGCGGCTAGGGCTAGGGTTGGGGTGGAGGCCGGCGGCGCCCGGGGAGGGGGGGCGGCTAGGTTAGGACCCGAAGGGTCTCTGATACCATGTAGAAGAGATATTGGAGATTACACATCACCAATAGGGCCGGCTGCTCATATATATATAGGCGGACACATGTACAATTACAGGTACAACCCTGACAAAACACGGGAACATATACCTATACAATATGTTACTCAACAATGTGTGACATAGGATTGTTACCTTATAACCGATTTATCGTTTTCTGTAGAAAAAAATCAGCTGATCATTGCCTACAAATCTGGTGTGTTTTTATCGTTTCTTAAGCTGAAAAACATATGTCCAGCACGTTATTATCAATTTATCTTCTGTTGTTCCTGGCTCTCTCGAGTCTCGACAGAGAAGCAATCGCTGATGTATAGATGATGAAGGCCATACCCTATTCTTTGGCCTACTGTATTCATCATAGCACCCTCTGAATAAGATTTGATCTCTGTGCGGTTGAGGTGCTCGTGAAGCAGGTACTACCCGCAAAAAAGAATCTTATCATGTACTATACAATCGTTGTTGACACAAGTACACAACTCAGTTAAGAGGTAGGTGTTTCATGTTGTTTGCAACAGCTAATGTGCTACCGAATCTTGGATTTGCCTTTGTATTAGAAAATAACCATTATATACTATAGGTTAAGAAGTATCTAAGCAATACTTTATTTTTGGAACTTTTTACATCAATTCTTGCTTAGTTCAATTGATGTAGTACAACTTGTTAGTGAGGTTTGATTGTAGCCGTAACTTTTTTACTACATATGTTTTTATTAAGTGAAGTATTGGGACATTATTACGTGGTTACCAAAGATGATTTGGTCAAGCTACAATAATGAGTGATATTATAAATTTTGGAACAACTAGATATGTCAGTTATTCACTTGTGGCATTGTATTTGAGTTTCTCTCCTAGTGCGACGCACGGGCATATTTACTACTCTAGTTAAATAAAAAGAAGAGGTTAGACGTGGAGTCTAGAAGTAGCAGTGGACCTCATAGAAGACAACCCAAGTCCAGAGTACCTAGAGTTTGGCGCTTAGACAAACTCAAGGTGGCGGAGAATATTTGTCAAGGTGGAATTTATTGTGTTTGTGTCGAATATTATATACGAGTTAGGTTACGGTAGGACTACGAATTGTATTAGTGTGGATAGGTTAGAAGTAGTGTTTTGAGTTAGACTCTAGTAGCCTAGGTCTCTCATATAACGTGGGGGGCACCACATTTTGTAACCTATAACAAGTTGATAGTAGCAGGAGCGCAAGGGGAGCCGATGGCCTGTGCCGGTGCCCAAGGCAGCCAACAAGTTTTGCAGTATCAACGGAAAGAGGAGACTAAAAAATCTTTGCATTATAATATTAGTTGTCACTAATATAGATGTATCTAGATATATTTTAGTTCTAGATACATCCATACTAGTAGCAAGTAATTGAATCGGAGGGAGTAATAGAAAAGCAATATTTATGTCATTGTCCAATCTCTCGAACCAAATATGTATATATAGGATAATACACTTCTGTGGCAAACAAAACATCATCCGACAGACAATGTTGACAAACTAACAAACAGCAGATTTACTGGCATACTATAACACTAACAGAGTAGACATTTATGTACAGATCACACAAGATCTATCCACGGTTGGAAACCATAATATATTCCACCAGTTTATGGGAGTGCGCTACGCAGGTACAGCAAAGCTCGGCTCAGTCCAGCGAGTTGGATCAACAACAAGGCACGGATCATCCTTCTTGAACTCAGCTGCCTGCAGAGTACAGAGCAAAATGGATAAAACCTACCAGCAAAAGCTCAAGAAAACAAGGAGATAGGATAGGATATGCCAAACCTTTTCTCCGCAGCTAGGGCAGTAGTGATATTTGTGCCAAAGGCAATCCATTGAAGGGCACAGGAAGCAGACACCCATCATGAATGGCATCATGCAAGCCACAACTGATGCAAGACTCAGCTTCGACCTGTTCAATGTGTCATAAAAGGATCAGCATCAGTGATTTCCATTTTCATTAGACTATTGACTTCACCTACTGATTTGGTCCCTATGAGTACTGTACTGAAACACAGATTAGGCCATTGAAATGCCAAGCGCAAAAACAAGTTACAACTGAAAAATGAAAAACGTGAGGAGCCTAAGTTCTATGCTAATAACAGGTTTTTGGTTAGCGGGGGAGAGCATCAATTTATTTCATTACCATAAGTACTAGGGGCCATTTGAAAGAGCAGTACTGAATCCATTGTATTGCTGATTACACCCGGAAGTAAAAAAACAGGGGCAAACATCGGTTCTCCAATACAACGGGTATCAGGAGCTTTTCGTGACAGGATGCGACATCGCAGAGGAAGGAGACGCCACCCCTGACTTCCCCGTCGGTCGTCACAGACAACTACTGGTGAGAATGGAGACAGCCGCGCGCTCTCCTCCCTCTTCCCCTTCTTCTCTGGCCACTACGTGTCCTCTCCTCCATCCCTGTTTTTGTGTTGGGTCGCCAACCACCAGTCCTAAGTAAGGCAATGCCGCCAACTCCGCCCGCAGCTCCCATCTTCCCGGCTGATGCCTCATCTAGTCCCTGGCTTCCGCTTCAATGGCGCTGCCCCGTCCGCTCCCCGCCGCCTCATCCCCACTGGATCTGCTTCTGAACACACGTACAGGGAATCCATGCCATCTGCTCCGAAACCCAAGTCTCACTGCCGCTGGCATCTCCCATCTTTCCCATCTTGTTCTTGGTCAAGTGCTCGGTGAAACATCAGCTTGGTGTTTGGGCAGTAAGATGGTATTTGGGTGGAGTAACAAGAGACCCATAAAGCTTTGGATAATCTAGAAGAAAGGGGGAAACACATCCTGTCATGTTTGACTTTGTTGTGTAATGTTCATTGCTGGAGAAAATGTTTGCTATTTACTCCTATTTTTGTGGAATCATACTATTCGGATGACATGCACAGCAAATGTTCAGTTGTTTGTTGATAGCCTGACGATAAATTGCATTATTCCAGTGGATGATATGTTTTAGATGATCCGGTTTGCTTGTTTTCAATACCTTCTATCCAAACAAGAGATTACAACCTAAAAGATCTCACTCGCATAAAAGGGTTTTCCTGGGGGCTAGTAAAATATACCTGTAAATTACAGGGGTATATACATTCAGAACTTCCAAACAGACCCTAAGGGATATTGTATTCATGTCTCATTCACCCATTCACACTTCAGCGCACAAAACTAGGAGAGTGCTTATCAGCAAAAATATACATACAGGACAGACGAGACTGATCTACAACAAAAATATTGCTGACACACAAAGATACAGAAGTACTCCATGGCTCCTCTCATGGTTGAAGTTGAGTTAGCTATGGCTGAAATCAAGCAATGTACTCAGAAAACCAGATACTACCTGATAATAGTATAAGCCAGACTTTTAAACATAGACTAATACTCGTTTTCAGTTGGCTAGTTACCAAAATCCAAAGACAACACACTCATGGCATTCCCAAACAAGTGTTTTCGGAGTTGAGATAACTGACCCTAGGAACTGCAAACAGAACCACCAGAAGCTATCAGGCTACTAGTAACAACTTAGCAGGTGTTTACATAACAGAGAAATTATAAACCTTGAACTTGTAACGTCTAATTAGCATATCCGCCACTAACATTCCCAAAACATATCCACCCTACACGATACATGAAAACTAATAATACAAATACATTAGACGTTATGGTATATATTGTAAGGCTATTACAATATGAGTTCAAAAACATATTATGGTTAGTTTATACGTGGACACTAAGTATCACCAGAACACCATCAATGAAACCACTTTAATAGGATTGAGCAGCAAAGTAAAGTTTTGTCTTAGAGTTTGCATTCAGAAATCTTTCTTATGTTCTACCGATAGAGCGATAAGAATAGCTCAGTGGCACAGAAAGTTGATGATTGCAAGCACCCTTAATGGGGGAGTCTGGATTGTCATCACGATATCTTCTAACAGAGGGAAGACAACCCATATTGAGTGACCCAGTGGGCATTTTAAGGTTAGTGGAAAAGCAGTAGGTACTAATAGGATCCCCTTGAGGATGACCTCAGGGAACCACTATAGCTGGTGTGCCATTCCATTCTATCCATAAAATGAGAATCAGTTCAATCCTTCAAATCAAAGCCATTAGCCAACCAACATAATACAAACATTTTAGTTATGTCAACTTCACATTATGCGTCGATTCTCATAAGTTCCTACTTATATAGTCTTGTAGAGTTTGACTGAATAAGTAAGGCAACAACAATTCCTCTTTCCAACCAAGGCAGACCCACAACAAAACATGCACCCTGATTAAAACTACAAAAGCATCAAGAGCTCACCAAGTATCCAGCTCCTCTCATTCGACAATCTAAATATCATCAAACTTCCTTTACAGCTGTTCCATACTTCCACAACTCACACTAGCCTTCCAACTAACCATAATCTCTAACTTTCACGCCTATGTATAATAATAAAATCATTGCTCTCCATTCTTTCAATCGAATTAGTCAGTCCATCTGAACCGAAGGAAGGACGCCAGCTAAAACTAATTTGGTCAGCATCCAAGGTTAACATCGCAGGGTTGAAAGTTTCGGTTCAATCAATCTACAAATCACTACGATTCCATCGCTCACAGCTCAAATCGCACCTAAACCCCATAAAGGTCATATATTTCCCCTACTAACGGCGCAACATCACAAGGGGGAAACAAGGGAAGGCGCAGGAGGGGAGATTACGGCCTCACCGGACGGAGGAGACAGCAGCTTCGCCGCAGGACTGGCAGTGGAACGGGGCAGGCGTGTCGCGGAACATGGTCTGCTGCAGGGGAACCCCCTTGGGCACGCCGGCGTATATCGCGTTCGATGGCGGCATCCCCGCCGCGTAGGGGTCTGGCGCGTAGTAGTAGCGACCCTGGACCTCCGTCGGGTTGTACGGGATGCCCAGCGCTGGCTCTTCGCCGGCAGTCGTGGAAGCCTTGGTCGCCATGGTCTTCACCGGCGGCAGAAGATCTGCGGGTGGATGGTTGGCGGTCGCCGATCGTGGTTCAGAGCTATGAGAAACCGAGGGGGAGAAGTCTGAACGGATGTGGAGGAACTTAAGAGGACCAGGAAAAGGCAGGGCAAAAGATCAAACCACGTGCAATAGTTGGAGGAAAACATCAAACCGCGTTAGGCCTTGTTCGTTTCGTCCCAACCCGATCGGGTTTGGGTCGAAATCCCCGCGACATAGCCAGGATCAGACACACTGTGGTTTAATTCCGGTACTCTTTTAAAACTTGTTGGGTTAAAAACCCGCCAGGGATTCCACCCCGTCCTATTACCCCCCAAGCCCCTTCATTTCGCCAGAAAATAGATACACGACCCTTATCCCGTGGAACACATCCCGAATCGGTACGAATCCGTCTCGTCCCTCCCAAGCCCTCCCTATCTCTCTCCCGCGATCTGGAATGGCGGCGACGCGGCGGCGGGGGCTGACTGACCGACGGCGACGCGGCGGCGGGGGCTTACTGACCGACGGCGGTGGCGCATCCAGTTGAGCAAATCAAGGATGCATGCTCCTCCCTCCCTCCTTCCTCTCCAATCAGCGGCAGCGCGGCCAACTCAGCGGCGCGAGGTAACTCCGTCCGCTCTCAGCGGCACCTGTGATGCGTCATCTCCGGCGCCCTCTCATCTCCTCTCGTCCGCACCTAATCTCCTCTGCTTACTGTATATTTGATGTTGTTGGCTCGTCATCCAGGATTAACCGAATTGAAAATAGCACCAGGAATATGGGGAGAGGGATTTGTTGGGATCTGGGTGACGTGTCGGGATCACCCAAATCCACGCGTGGGTTGTTTCACGTGGGGATATGTTCCACGTGAACCGAACGAGGCCTTAGGCCTGGTAGGCGTGTAGATTAAAACTTTCAAACCCACTTTTATCAATAATATAACAAGATGATTGATCAATCTCAAAATATATGGGACTCCTAGATAAAGTCAAGGCCTCTCCAATCCAATTTTCATTAGTAGTACAATTAATATTATCAAGTAACATAGGACCATCATCTAGAGCTTTATCATAAACATTTGCCAAGCAAAACTCTTTAGTACCATGCATTTCGATATCAGGCACAAACAAAGCATTATCATAAGATTTATCAAAATTGCATGGATTATCATAGATAACAGTAGCATAATTATTCTCACAAGATTTACTCATAGGGAATATTTCAAGAGAATCCACAGGAACATAACATTCATCCCCCTTTGGTAAGCATGAAGGACAATCAAATAGTGTAAGAGATAAAGAGTTACTCTCATTAGAAGGTTGGCTCGGGTAGCTAATCCATTCTTCCTCCTTTTTTTCATCACTCTCCTCCTCTTTTTCATCCAATGAGCTTTCAGGTTCATCAATTTCTTCTTTCACAGGTTCCTGCAAATTGTGAGTGCATTCTTGTGCATGAATGAGTCTCTCTTTATAATCAATGATATAAGGATTATTGTTGTAATGTTCTATGCAAAAAATCAAGGATAGAAGAGACATAGTCTTTAAGGTCTTTACAAGCAACACAGGTTTCATAATTTTTAGACATGAAGGATTCTATTTCAGAGGCTCCCATAAATAAAACAAATTATTCTACTTCTTCGAACCCAAGATGAATATAGTTATTCCAATGATAGTTCATAATTAAAACTTCTTCACTAAAGCCACATTGGAATTTAAGATGTTTAGTATCCTGTTTAGAGCAATGAGTTTATATCATGGCGTTTAAGCAAGATTTTAGCAATTGTATTCAATTTTTCTAACACGGCACTCATGACTTTACCCTTTCTTGATTCTCTATAATTCATATATAATTCTATAAGCTCCGTAAAGGTTGTGGGTTCTCCCATAACAACAGTTTTAATTTTTCGGTTTTTCAAATTTTTATGGATTTTCGGGTATATAAGAAAAATAAAACAAGACAAAAACAAACTAGACAAAAGTAAACTAAGCAAAATAATACTAGACAGAAATAAACTAAGCACAAATAAACTAGACAAAAGTAAACTAAGCAAAAAAACAGAGAGAGAGGTAGAGTGTACTTCCCGGTGAACTTATGAGTAGAGCTATGCCTCCCTAGAACGACGCTGTGAAAATAGTCTTGATAACCCACAAGTATAGGGGATCGCAACAGTCTTCGAGGGAAGTAAAACCCAATTTATTGATTCGACACAAGGGGAGACAAAGAATACTTATAAGCCTTAACAACTGAGTTGTCAATTCAGCTGCACCTGGAAAAGCACTAGTAACGAGGGGTGATGTGAAAGCAGATAGTAATATGAGAGCAATAGTAACAAGAATACGCAAGACGGTAGAAGTAACACGGAGGCAATGGCACCGGAAAATAGTTGATACTACTTCTAATGGCATATAGGACCGAGTGAGTATTTGATGATGAAAGATGGACCGGGGTTCCCAGCTATCTACACTAGTGGTAACTCTCCAATAACAAGTGACAAGTGTTGGGTGAACAAATTACGAGTTGGGCAATTGATAGGATTGAAATAGCATTAAGACAGTAACATCAAGTTTATTAATCATGTAGGCATGTTTTCCATATATAGTCATACGTGCTCGCAATGAGAAACTTGCATAACATCTTTTGTCCTACCAGTCAGGTGGCGCAGGGCCTCAAGGGAATCTACCGGTAATTAAGGTACTCCTTTTAATAGAGCACCGGAGCAAAGCATTAACACTTGGTGAAAACATGTGATCCTCATATCTAAGCCTTCCCCTCTAGTTATCCCGATTCTTGTCACTCTGGGGCCTCGGGTTCCGGACATAGACATGTGCAAACAACTTGTAGATACAATCTAAGCAATAATTATAGAGCTTAAATCCAAGATCATGCCACTCGTGCACTAGTGACAAGCATTAAACAGAACAAGATTGCAGCAATAATAACTTCACAAACTTTATAGATAGACTAATCATAATGTAACAATTCATCGCATCCCAACAAACACAACACCGATTACATCAGATGGATCTCAATCATGTAAGGCAGCTCATGAGATCATTGTATTGAAGTACATGGGAGAGAGAGTACCAACTAGCTACTGCTAGAACCCGTAGTCCATGGGGGAACTACTCACGGAGCATGAGGGAAGCAGTGGCGTCGATGGAGAAGGCTCCGGGGGCACTTCCCCGTCCCGGCGGCGTGCCGGAATAGAGATTCTGTCCCCCGAAACTTGTCTTCGCGATGGCGGCGGCTATGGAACTCTTCGTGGAATATCGTCTGGTGTTGTAGGGTTTTCGCGTCGCGAGGAATATATAGGCGAAAGGGCGGCGCGAGGGGGTGCCTGGGGGGCCCACCCCATAGATGGGCGCGCCCCCCTCTTGGCTGCGCCGCCAGGTGGTGTGGGGCCCCTTGGCCCCTCTCCGTCTCTCCTTCGGTGTTCTGGGTCCGTCTCGGTAAAATAGGAGGTTTGGCTTTTGTTTCGTCCAATTCCAAGAATATTTCCTGTGTAGGATTTCTGAAACCAAAAACAGCAGAAAACAGGAACTGGCACCTCGGCATCTTGTTAATAGGTTAGTCCCGGAAAATGCATAAAATCATTATTAAGTGTGAGCAAAACATGTAGGTATTGTCATAAAACTAGCTTGGAACATCAGAAATTATAGATACGTTGGAGACGTATCAAGCATCCCCAAGCTTAGTTCCTACTCGCCCTCGAGTAGGTAAACGATAAAAAGAATAATTTCTGAAGTGACATGCTACTAACATAATCTTGATCATACTATTGTAAAGCATATGAGATGAATGAAGTGACTCAAGGCAATGATCTATAGTTTGCTAACAAATAGATAACATATAGCAAAAACTTTTCATGAATAGTACTTTCAAGACAAGCGTCAAAAAGTCTTGCATAAGAGTTAACTCATAAAGCAATAAATTCTTAATAAGAGGTTTTGAAGCAACACAAAGGAAGATTTAAGTTTCAGCAATTGCTTTCAACTTCAACATGCATATCTCATGGATAATTGTCAACACAAAGTATATAATAAGTGCAATAAGCAAGCATGTAAGAATCAATGCACACAATTGACACAAGTGTTTGCTTCTAAGATAGAAAGGAGTAGGTAAACTGACTCAACATAAAGTAAAAGAAAGGCCCTTCGCAGAGGGAAGCATGGATTAAATCATGTGCTAGAGCTTTTTAAGTTTTGAAATCATATAGAGAGCATACAAATAAAGTTTTGAGAGGTGTTTGTTGTTGTCAACGAATGGTAGTGGGCACTCTAACCCCCTTGTCAAACAGACCCTCAAAGAGCGGCTCCCATGAAGGACGTTATCTCTACCAGCAAGGTAGATCATCCCTCTTCTCTTTTGTTTACACATGTATTTTAGTTTTATTTATAGATGACACTCCTCCCAACCTTTTGCTTTCACAAGCCATGGCTAACCGAATCCTCGGGTGCCTTCCAACATTTCACATACCATGAAGGAGTGTCTATTTGCAAAATTAAGTTGCTTATTGATGAATCGGGGCAAAACATGTGAAGAGAATTATTAGTGAAGGTTAATTAATTGGGGTCAGGAACCCCGTTGCCGCTCTTTTTGCAAAATTATTGGATAAGCGGATGTGCCACTAGTCCATTGGTGAAAGTCTGCCCAACAAGATTGAAAGATAAAACACCACATACTTCCTCATGAGCTATAAAACATTGACACAAATAAGAGATAATAACTTTTGAATTGTTTAAAGGTAGCACATGAAGTATTTACTTGGAATGGCGTAAAAATACCACATAGTAGGCAGCTATGGTGGACACAAATGGCATAGGTTTTGGCTCAAGGTTTTGGATGCACGAGAAGCATTCCCTCTCGCACAAGGCTTTGGCTAGCAAGGTTGTTTGAAGCAAACACAAGTATGAACCGGTACAGCAAAACTTACATAAGAACATACTGCAAGCATTATAAGACTCTGCACTGTCTTCCTTGTTGCTCAAACACTTTTACCAGAAAATATCTAGACCTTAGAGAGACCAATCATGCAAACCAAATTTCATCAAGCTCTACGGTAGTTTTCCACTAATAGGTTTAAACTACATGATGCAAGAGCTTAAACATGATCTACTTGAGAGCTCAAAACAATTGCCAAGTATCAAATTATTCAAGACAATATGAAGCATTTTCTGTTTCCAACCAAATAACAATAAGTGATGCGGCTTTCAGCTTTCGCCATGAATATTAAAGTAAATTAAGAACACAAGTGTTCATATGAAAAAGCGGAGCGTGTCTCTCTCCCACACAAGGATTGCTAGGATCTGAATTTATTCAAACACAAACAAAAATAAAAACACACAGACGCTCCAAGTAAAGCACATAAGATGTGACAGAATAAAAATATAGTTTCACTAGAGGTGACCTGATAAGTTGTTGATGAAGAAGGGGATGCCTTGGGCATCCCCAAGCTTAGATGCTAGAGACTTCTTGAAATATGCAGGGATGAACCCCGGGGGCATCCCCAAGTTTAGACTTTTCACTCTTCTCGATCATATTATATCATCCTCCTCTCTTGACCCTTGAAAACTTCTGCCACACCAAACTTCTCATAAACTTCATTAGAGGGGTTAGTACTCAAAAAAAACTTTAATCCACTTTAGTTCTGTACTGACACATTGCAAGAGCTCAATAAAACAGTAGATACAGCTCTCCACGTCTAGAAAGCCTTACTTAAAGTCCACAAGAGACAATGCAAAAAAACAGAGACAGAATCTGTCAAAACAGAACAGCCAGTAAACATGAATTTTTCCGAGGTACTTCCGTTGCTCAAATCAGAAAACTCAAAACTAATGAAAGTTGCGTACATATCTGAGGAACACGCATGAATTTTTGCAGAATTTTTAGGTTCTCCTACAGAGAGATCTACTTAAATTCGTGACAGCTAAAAATCTGTTTCTGCGCAGAAATCCAATTCTAGTATTAACTTTCTATTAGAGACTTTAGTTGGCACAACAATGCGATAAAATAAAGATAATGAGAGGTTGCTATAGTAGTAACAACTTCCAAGACACAAAAAAATAGTAGCAAAATAAAAACATGGGTTATCTCCCAAGAAGTGCTTTCTTTATAGCCGTTAAGATGGGCTCGGTGATTTTAATGATGCTCACATAAGGATGAAAGTTGAAGCAAAGAGAACATCAAAAAGCAAGTTCAAAAAACATTTAAGTCTAACCCACTTCCTATGCATAGGAATCTTGTACACAAATAAATTCATGAAGAACAAAGTGACAAGCATAGGAAGATAAAACACGAGTAACCTCAAAATTTTCAGCATGTAGAGAAGTGTTTTAGTACCATGAAAATTTCTACAACCATATTTTCCTCTCTCATAATAATTTTCAGTAGCATCATGAACAAACTCAACAATATAACTATCACATGCGGCATACTTTTCATGATCCACAAACACATAATTTTTTATCAAGCTCAAAAATAATGGGATTAAAACTTTCAAACCCACTTTTATCAATAATATAACAAGATGATTGATCAATCTCAAAAGATATGGGACTCCTAGATAAAGTCAAGACCTCTCCAATCCCATTTTCATTAGTAGTACAATTAATATTATCAAGTAACATAGGACCATCATCTAGAGCTTTATCATAAACATTTGCTAAGCAAAACTCTTTAGTACCATGCATTTCGATATCAGGCACAAACAAAGCATTATCATAAGATTTATCAAAATAGCATGGATTATCATAGATAACAGTAGCATAATTATTCTCACAAGATTTACTCATAGGGAATATTTTCAAGAGAATCCACAGGAACATAACATTCATCCTCCTTTGGTAAGCATGGAGGATGATGTCTACGCACGCTTCTATTCCTGTAGACAGTGTTGGGCCTCCAAGAGCAGAGGTTTGTAGAACAGCAGCAAGTTTCCCTTAAGTGAATCACCCAAGGTTTATCGAACTCAGGGAGGTAGTGGTCTAAGATATCCCTCTCAAGCAACCCTGCAATCACGATACAAGAAGTCTCTTGTGTCCCCAACACACCTAATACACTTGTCAGGTGTATAGGTGCACTAGTTCGGCGAAGAGATAGTAAAATGCAAGTGATATTGATGTATATGAGCGGTAATAATAATCTGAATAAAATATGGCAGCGAGTAAACATGCAACAGAACAGTAAGTAAAAGGAGATTCGATGTTCGGAAATAAGGCCTAGGGATCCTACTTTCACTAGTGGACACTCTCAACATTGATCACATAACTGAAACTACTCTACACTCTCTTGTTGGATAACAACACCATTCATTGTGTAGGGCTACAAGAGCTCCCTCAAGCCGGAGTTAACAAGCTCCACAACATTCGGAGTTCATATTTAAGCAACCTTTGGAGTGCATGATAGACCATTGCAATTTAGACCGAGTACTAACATAGCATGCACACTGTCACCGTCAGGCTATGAAAGGGGGAATAGATCGCATCAATACTATCATAGTAATAGTTAACTCCATAATCTACAAGAGATTACAATCATAACCTACGCCAAGTACTACATGATGCACACACTCGTCAACATTACATCATGGAGGAGGAATAGAGTACTTTAATAACATCACTAGAGTAGCACATAGATGATATTCCACTAGATCACAAAGAGAGAGATGAACCACATAGCTACGGTAGAGCCCTCAGCCTCGGGGGAGAACTACTCCCTCCTCATCATAGGAGACAGCAGCGTCGATGAAGATGGCGGTTGTGTCGATGGAGATGCCTTCCGGGGGCAATTCCCCGTCCCGGTGGCGTGCCGGAACAGAGACTTCTGTCCCCCGAATCTTGGCTTCGCGATGGCGTCGGCTCTGGATCTTTTCTCGTATCGTGGCTTATTGTAATAGGGTTTTCGCGACGGAGACTTTATATAGGCGGAAGGGCAGCCTCGGAAGAGCCAGAGGGTGGCCCCACCATAGGGGGGCGCCCCCCCCTTGGCCGCGCCGCCATGTGGGGTGGGGCCCCCAGGGCTCCCCTCTGGTCCCTCTCTGGCTCTCTGGAAGCTTCGGTGAAATATAAGATCGTGGACGTTGATTTCATCCAATTCCGAGAACATTTCCTTTGTAGGATTTCTGGAACCAAAAACAGCAGAAAACAGGAACTGGCACTTCGGCATCTCGTTAATAGGATAGTTCCGGAAAATGCATCAAAACGATATAAAGTCTGTATAAGACATATGTGTATCATCATAAAAGTAGCATGGAACATAAGAAATTATAGATACGTTGGAGACGTATCAGCATCCCCAATCTTAGTTCCTACTCGCCCTCGAGTAGGTAAACGATAACAAGAATAATTTCTTAAGTGACATGCTACCCACATGATCTTGATCAATATTATTGTAAAGCATATGAAGTGAATGAAGTGATTCGAAGCAATAAAGACAATGATTAAACAACTGAATCATATAGCAAAGACTTTTCATGAATAGTACTTTCAAGACAAGCATCAATAAGTCTTGCATAAGAGTTAACTCATAAAGCAATAGATTCTTAGTAGAAGGTTTTGAAGCAACACAAAGGATGATTAAGTTTCAGCAATTGCTTTCAACTTGTAACATGCATATCTCATGGATAGTTGTCATCATAAAGCAATATAAGAAGTGCAATAGGTAAACATGTAAGAATCAATGCACACAGTTGACACAAGTGTTTGCTTCTAAGATAGAAACAAGTAGGTAAACTGACTCAATAATAAAGTAGAAGAATGGCCCTTCGTAGAGGGAAGCATGGATTACTATTTTTGTGCTAGAGCTTTTCATTTTGAAAACATAGAAACAATTTTGTCAACGGTAGTAATAATCAATATGTGTTATGCATAAGATGTCCTATAAGTTGCAAGCCTCATGCATAGAATACCAATAGTGCTCGCACCTTGTCCTAATTAGCTTGGATTTACATGGATTATCATTGCATAACATATGTTTCAACCAAGTGTCACAAAGAGGTACCTCTATGCCGCCTGTACAAAGGTCCAAGGAGATAGATCGCATTTGATTTCTCGTTTTTGATAGATCTTAACTAAGGACATCCATACCGGGACAACATAGAAAATAGATAATGGACTCCTCTTTAATGCATAAGCATTCAACAACAGATAATATACTCATAAGAGATTGAGGATTGATGTCCAAACTGAAACTTCCACCATGGATCATGGTTTGGTTAGCGGCCCAATGTTCTTCTCTAACAATATGCATACCCAAACCATTTGATCATGATAAATCACCCTTACTTCAGACAAGACGAACATGCATAGCAACTCACATGATATTCAACAAAGGTGAAATAGTTGATGGCGTCCCCAGGAACATGGTTATCGCTCAACAAGCAACTTATAAGAAATAAGATACATAGCTACATATTCTTCACCACAATAGTTTTTAAGGCTATTTTCCCATGAGCAATATATTGCAAAGACAAAGAATAGAATTTTAAAGGTAGCACTCAAGTAATTTACTTTGGAATGGCAGAGAAATACCATGTAGTAGGTAGGTATGGTGGACACATATGGCATAGTTTTTGGCTCAAGGATTTGGATGCACGAGAAGTATTTCCTCTCAATACAAGGCTTTGGCTAGCAAGGTTGTTTGAAGCAAACACAAGTATGAACCGGTACAGCAAAACTTACATAAGAACATATTGCAAGCATTATAAGACTCTACACTGTCTTCCTTGTTGTTCAAACACATCACCAGAAAATATCTAGACTCTAGAGAGACCAATCATGCAAACCAAATTTTAACAAGCTCTATGTAGTTCTTCATTAATAGGTGCAAAGTACATGATGCAAGAGCTTAAACATGATCTATATGAGCACAACAATTGCCAAGTATCAAATTATTCAAGGCATTATACCAATTACCACATGAAGCATTTTCTGTTTCCAACCATATAACAATGAATGAAGCAGTTTCGACCTTCGCCATGAACATTAAAAGTAAAGCTAAGAACATATGTGTTCATACGAAACAGTGGAGCGTGTCTCTCTCCCAAACAAAGAATGATAGGATTCGATTTTATTCAAACAAAAAAAACAAAAACAAAAACAAAAACAAACAGACGCTCCAAGTAAAGCTCATAAGATGTGACGGAATAAAAATATAGTTTCACTAGAGGTGACCTGATAAGTTGTCGATGAAGAAGGGATGCCTTGGGCATCCCCAAACTTACATGCTTGAGTCTTCTTAAAATATGCAGGGATGAACCACGGGGGCATCCCCAAGCTTAGACTTTTCACTCTTCTTGATCATATTGTATCATCCTCCTCTCTTGACCCTTGAAAACTTCCTCGACACCAAACTCAAAATAAACTCATTAGAGGGTTAGTGCATAATCAAAAATTCACATATTCAGAGGTGACACAATCATTCTTAACACTTCTGGACATTGCACAAAGCTACTGAAAGTTAATGGAACAAAGAAATCCATCAAACATAGCAAAACGAGGCAATGCGAAATAAAAGGCGAGAATCTGTCAAAACAGAATGAGTCCAGTAAAGACGAATTTTTCTGGGGCACTTAACTTGCTCAGATGAAAATGCTCAAATTCAATGAAAATTGCGTACATATCTGAGGATCACGCACGTAAATTGGCAGATGTTTCTGAGTTACCTACAGACGGGGCTGCTAAATTTCGTGACAACAAGAAATCTGTTTCTGCGCAGTAATCCAAATCTAGTATTGACTTTACTATCAAAGACTTTACTTGGCACAACAATGCAATAAAATAAAGATAAGGAGAGGTTGCTACAGTAGTAACAACTTCCAAGACACAACAAAACAGTAGCAAAATAAAAACATGGGTTATCTCCCAAGAAGTGCTTTCTTTATAGCCATTAAGATGGGCTCAACAATTTTAATGATGCACTCGCAAGAAATAGGAGTTGAAGCAAAAGAGAGCATCAAAAGCAAGTATGAAACACTTTTAAGTATAACCCACTTCCTACGAAAAGGAGTCTTGTACACAAATAAATTCATGTAGAACAAAGTGACAAGCATAGGAAGATAAAACACAAGTAACTTCAAAATTTTCAGCATATAGAGAGGTGTTTTAGTACCATGAAAATTTCTACAACCATATTTTCCTCTCTCATAATAATTTCCAGTAGCATCATGAACAAACTGAACAATATAACTATCACATAAAGCATTCTTATCATGAGTCTCATGCATAAAATAATTACTACTCCCAACATAAGCATAATCATTCTTATTAATTCTAGTGGGAGCAAATTCAACAAAGTAGCTATCATTATTATTCTCATCATCAAATATAGGAGGCATGGTATAATCATAATAAGCTTTATCCTCCATAGTAGGTGGCACCAAAATACCACTATCATTATAATCATCATAAACGGGAGGCAAAGTATCATCAAAGTAATTTTTCTCCTCAAAACTTGGGGGACTAAAAATATCACAACCAGCTTCCCCAAGCTTAAATTCTTCCTTAGCATTAGCAACAATGGTGTTCAAAGCATTCATACTAATAACATTGGCATTATCATGCATATAAAGTTCCATAGGTTTTTTAATTTTCTCTTCAAACACCTCATGTCCTAACTCAAGATAGATACTATAAAGATCTCTAATATTTTTGTTGTTTTCCATTAAGCCTAACTAGTGTAAACAAGAAACAAAAAGATGCAATTGCAGGATCTAAAGGAAATAGCTTCGAGCACTCACACATCGGCAACAGTGCTAGGAAATAGCTTAGTAGTCGGAGGATGTGAATACCTTTTACCTTACCTCCTCGGCAACGGCGCCAGAAAATAGCTTGATGTCTGATACGTCCAAACGTATCTACTTTCCCGAACACTTTTGCTATTGTTTTGCCTCTAATTTGTGTATTTTGGATGCAACTAACACGGACTAACGCTGTTTGTCAGCGAACTGCTCACAGTGTCTCGCTTTTGTGCGAAATCCAACTTTCGGGAAAATCCTCGGAATTTATGTTGAAGGTCTTATTTTTCCGGAAGAATTACGGCGTCGAAGGGCAAGCCGGTGGAGGCCGAGGCCCCACACACTAGGCCGGCGCGGCCCGGAGAGGGCGCGCCGCCCTATCGTGTGGCCGCCTCGGCCGGCCTCCGACGCCCTCCTCCGGACTAGTTCTGAAGAGATAGTGAAATACAGGTGGTATGAATAAATGCGGCGTGTAGCAACGGCACCGAGAAAAGTGCTTTGCTGTCCGGGACTAGTGTGTGGTTGATGGTGGTAATATTGCAGGGAAGTATAGATGCGATAAAACGGTAAACAAACAGCGATAGCGATATTTAGGAACAAGGCCTAGGGATCATACTTTCACTAGTGGACACTCTCAACATTGATCACATAACGAGAATAAATAGATAGATGCTAGACTCTACACCCTCTTGTTGGATGATGAACACCACTAAGCTGTGTAGGATTACACGAACCCTCAATGCCGGAGTTAACAAGCTCCACAATATTCAATGTTCATATTTAAATAACCTTAGAGTGCATAACAGATCAACATAACCAAACCAAGTACTAACATAGCATGCACACTTGTCACCTTCACACTACGAAAGGAGGAATAGATCACATCAATACTATCATAGCAATAGTTAACTTCATAATCTACAAGAGATCACAATCATAGCCTACGCCAAGTACTACACGATGCACACGCTTGTCACCATTACACCGTGCGGGAGGAATAAACTACTTTAATAACATCACTAGAGTAGCACACGGATATATTGTGATACAAAACACATTGCAATCATAAAGAGATATAAATAAGCACTTCACTATGCCATTCATAACGGTGAATAAGTATTACGTGAAATATAGCCTAAGAGACCCACACGGTGCACACTGCTTGTCACCTTTACACACGTGGGACAAAGGAGTCTCCGGAGATCACATAAGTAAAATCCACTTGACTAGCATAATGACATCTAGATTACAAGCATCATCATATGAATCTCAATCATGTAAGGCATCTCATGAGATTATTGTATTGAAGCACATAGGAGAGAGATTAACCACATAGCTACCGGTACAGCCCAGAGCCTCGATGGAGAACTACTCCCTCCTCATGGGAGACAGCGGCGTTGATGGAGATGGCGGTGGTGTCGATGGAGGAGCCTTCGAGGGGCACTTCCCGTCCCGGCGGCGTGCGGAACGGAGACTCCTGTCCCCCGGATCTTGGCTTCGCGATGGCGGCGGCTCTGGAAGGTTTCTCGTACCGTGGCTTTTCGTCTCGTGTTTTAGGTCGAGGGACCTTTATATAGGCGAAGAGGCGGCGTCGGAAGGTCAACGGGCGACGACACAACGGGGGCGCGGGCCCCCTTGGCCGCGCCGGCCTCTGCTGTTTGGTGGGCCTGTGGCCCCCTCCGGCGGCTCTCGGGTGTTACGGAAGCTTCATGCAATCCTAAGATGCTTGGGCGTTGATTTCGTCCGATTCGAGAATATTTCCTTACTAGGATTTCTGAAATCAAAAACAACGAGAAAACGAGCAAGCGGCCCTTCGGCATCTCGTCAATAGGTTAGTTCCGGAAAACGCATAAATATGACATAAAGTATGCATAAAACATGTAGATATCATCAATAATGTGGCATGGAACATAAGAAATTATCGATACGTCGGAGACGTATCAGCATCCCCAAGCTTAGTTTCTGCTCGTCCCGAGCAGGTAAACGATAACAAAGATAATTTCTGAAGTGACATGCCATCATAACCTTGATCATACTATTGTAAACACATGTAATGAATGTAGCGATCAAAACAATGGTAATGACATGAGTAAACAACTGAATCACAAAGCAAAGACTTTTCATGAATAATACTTTCAAGACAAGCATCAATAAGTCTTGCATAAGAGTTAACTCATAAAGCAATAAATTCATAGTAAAGGTATTGAAGCAACACAAAGGAAGATTAAGTTTGAGCGGTTGCTTTCAACTTATAACATGTATATCTCATGGATATTGTCAATGTAAAGTAATATAACAAGTGCAATATGCAAGTATGTAGGAATCAATGCACAGTTCACACAAGTGTTTGCTTCTTGAGGTGGAGAGAGATAGGTGAGCTGACTCAACATAAAAGGTAAAAGAATGGCCCTTCGCAGAGGAAGCATTGATTACTATATTTGTGCTAGAGCTTTTCATTTTGAAAACAAGAAACAATTTTGTCAACGGTAGTAATAAAGCATATGAGTTATGTATAAGACATCTTATAAGTTGCAAGCCTCATGCATAGTATACTATAGTGCTCGCACCTTGTCCTAATTAGCTTGGGTTAACACGGATTATCATTGCATAGCATATGTTTCAACCAAGTGTCACAAAGGGGTACATCTATGCGCTTTGTACAAAGGTCTAAGGAGAAAGCTCGCATTGGATTTCTCGCTTTTGATTATTCTCAACTTAGACATCCATACTGGGACAACATAGACAACAGATAATGGACTCCTCTTTAATGCATAAGAATTCAACAACAATTAATATTCTCATAAGAGATTGAGGATTAGCTGTCCAACTGAAACTTCCACCATGAATCATGGCTTTAGTTAGCGGCCCAATGTTCTTCTCTAACGGTATGCATACTCAAACCATTTGATTGTGAAAACCGCCCTTACTTCGAGACAAGACGAACATGCATAGCAACTCACATGATATTCAACAAAGGTAAAAGAGTTGATGGCGTCCCCAGAAAACATGGTTATCGCTCAACAAGCAACTTACTAAGAAATAAGACACATAAGTACATATTCTTCACCACGATAGTTTTTAAGCTATTTTATACCATGAGCTATATATTGCAAAGGTAAAGAATAGAAATTTTAAAGGTAGCACTCAAGTAATTTACTTTGGAATGGCGGAGAAATACCATGTAGTAGGTAGGTATGGTGGACACAAATGGCATAGTGGTTGGCTCAAGGATTTTGGATGCATGAGAAGTATTCCCTCTCAATACAAGGCTAGGCTAGCAAGGTTGTTTGAAGCAAACTCAAGTATAAAATGGTGCAGCAAAGCTCACATATGAACATATTGTAACTATTATAAGACTTTACATTGTCTCCTTGTTGTTCAAACACCTCAACCTAGAAAATATCTAGACTCTAGAGAGACCAATTATGCAAACCAAATTTTAACAAGCTCTATGTAGTTATTCATTAATGGGTGCAAAGTACATGATGCAAGAGCTTAAACATGATCTATATGAGCACAACAATTGCCAAGTATCAAATTATTCAAGACATTATACCAATTACCACATGCGGCATTTTCCGTTTCCAACCATATAACAATGAACGAAGCAGTTTCAACCTTCGCCATGAACACTAAAAGATAAAGCGAAGAACACAAGTGTTCATATGAACCAGCGGAGCGTGTCTCTCTCCCACACAAGCATGAATTTATTCATAGAATGAAAATAACAAAACAAAAATAAAAGCACACAGACGCTCCAAGTAAAGTACATAAGATGTGACCGAATAAAAATATAGTTTCAAGAGAGGAACACGATAAGTTGTCGATGAAGAAGGGGATGCCCAAGGCATCCCCAAGCTTAGACGCTTGAGTCTTCTTGAAATATGCAGGGGTGAACCACCGGGGCATCCCCAAGCTTAGAGGTTTCACTCTTCTTGATCATAGTATATCATCCTCCTCTCTTGACCCTTGAAAACTTCCTCCACACCAAACTCAAAACAAACTCATTAGAGGGTTAGTGCATAATCAAAAACTCACATGTTCAGAGGTGACACAATCATTCTTAACACTTCTGGACATTGCACAAAGCTACTGGAAGGTAATGGAACAAAGAAATCCATCCAACACAGCAAAAGAGGCAATGCGAAATAAAAGGCAGAATCTGTCAAAACAGAACAGTCCGTAAAGACGAATTTTATTAAGGCACCATACTTGCTCAAATGAAAATGCTCAAATTGAATGAAAGTTGCGTACATATCTGAGGATCACTCACGTAAATTGGCATAATTTTCTGAGTTACCTACAGAGAATTAGGCCCAGATTCGTGACGACAAGAAATCTGTTTCTGCGCGATAATCCAAATCTAGTATGAACCTTACTATCAAAGACTTTACTTGGCACAACAATGCAACAAAACTAAGATAAGAAGAGTTTGCTACAGTAGTAACAACTTCCAAGACTCAAATATAAAACAAAATTGCTGTAGTAAAATAAACACATGGGTTATCTCCCAAGAAAGTGCTTTCTTTATAGCCATTAAGATGGGCTCAGCAGTTTTAATGATGCACTCGCAAGAAATAAGAGTTGAAGCAAAAGAGAGCATCAAGAAGCAAATTCAAAACACATTTAAGTCTAACATGCTTCCTATGCATAGGAATCTTGTAAATAAACAAATTCATGAAGCATAATGCAACAAGCATAGAAAGATAAAACAAGTGCAGCTTCAAGAT
>NC_061509.1:120866125-120900124 GCF_022539505.1 Lolium rigidum
AAAAAACCGATGACCGAACACCGAAACCGAAAAGACCGAGACCGAACCCGAAAAGACCGAGACCGAAATAACCGATAAAATATTGGGTAGAAAATTTTATAGACCGAATTAAGTTTGGTAAATTCGGTCATTTTGTTCTAAGTAACCGAATAGACCGAACTGACCGAATTTCACGTAAGACTGTCCCAATCTTTAGATTTTGTGATATGCCTGAGATGTGATATTGTTGAATCTTCATAAACTTCTCTAGCGTTGTTACATTTTTGTTTAGATTGTTGAACATTTATTCGTGCCAATTGATAATAATATATGCAATGAAAAAAACATCCAAAATACATCTAAAATGTTGCCAACCTTTTACTAAATAATGTTTAAATTTTGCATTGACAACGTCGGCCACACTGTTCGGTCATGACCGAACCCGAACCCGAATTATTAGGTACCCGAATTTGTCGGGTAGTAAAAGTAACAAGTATATTTCGGTCTTCAATTTTTTCTGACCGAATTTAAAATAGACCGAAATACAAAAACCGAATTTTCGGTCATGACCGAACGCCCACCCCTACCCACAGAGCGGCAATATATGTCTTTTCCTGAAAAATAGACGACCCCACTGGTCATTGGCTGCGGCAGCCCTATAGAGCGGCCCCATTTGTCATTGGCAGCACCGCGTATAAAATCATGAAATAAAACGGCCCACACGTCGGCGATAGATGGATGGCTGCTCCGACGTGTCTCCTGACCCTACCCGTCAGCACGAGACGGTCAGGGAGGAGCTGCCCCTGTGCGGTCCCACCCGGTCAGACTAACGGTCAAGGCCTCTGACCTGACAGCTACCGGCCGTTCCAGCACTTGTGCGTGTTTCAAACTAGAGGGAGGGGAAAACTGAGGAAAAACTAAGGGACTGGGGAAAACTAAGTACAACTAACGAACCAGGGGCACGAAAATAGAAATCCCTTTATAATATGCTTGACTTGCCACCATTGAAAAATTGTTATTTGGATGTTAATCTTGTTGATAATGCTATAAAGAAACCTTTGGGGAGAGTTGATAATGTTCGCATTACCGTTAACAATAACCTTGTCCCCGTTGATTTTGTTGTCTTGGATATTGAATGCAATGCATCTTGCCCCATTATATTGGGAAGACCTTTTCTTGAACTGTTGGTGCTACCATTGATATGAAGGAAGGTAATATTAAATATCAATTTCCTCTCAAGAAAGGTATGGAACACTTCCCTAGAAAGAGAATGAAGTTACCTTTTGATTCTATTATTAGAACAAGTTATGATGTTGATACTTCGTCTCTTGATAATACTTGATACACACTTTACGCGCCTAGCTGAAAGGCGTTAAAGAAAAGCGCTTATGGGAGACAACCCATGTTTTTACTACAGTATTTTTGTTTTGTATTTGAGTCTTGGAAGTTTTTTACTACTGTAACAACCTCTCCTTATCTTAGTTTTGTGTTTTGTTGTGCCAAGTAAAGTCTTTGATAGTAAAGTGAATACTAGATTTGGATTACTGCACAGTTTCAGATTTCTTTGCTGTCACGAATTTCGACCTGCCTCCCTATAGGTAGCTCAGAAAATTAAGCCAATTTACGTGCGTGATCCTCAGCTATGTACGCAACTTTCATTAAATTTGGGCATTTTCATTTGAGCAAGTCTGGTGCCTCAATAAAATCCATCTTTACGGACTGTTCTGTTTTGACAGATTCTGCCTTTTATTTCGCATTGCCTCTTTTGCTATGTTGGATGAATTTCTTTGATCCATTAATGTCCGAGTAGCTTTATGCAATGTCCAGAAGTGTTAAGAATGATTGTGTCACCTCTGAACATGTTAATTTTTATTGTCCACTAACCCTCTAATGAGTTGTTTCGAGTTTGGTGTGGAGGAAGTTTTCAAGGATCAAGAGAGGGAAATGATGCAATATGATCAAGGAGAGTGAAAGCTCTAAGCTTGGGGATGCCCCGGTGGTTCACCCCTGCATATTTTAAGAAGACTCAAGCGTCTAAGCTTGGGGATGCCCATGACATCCCCTTCTTCATCGACAACATTATCAGGTTCCTCCCCTGAAACTATATTTTTATTCCGTCACATCTTATGTACTTTGCTTGGAGCGTCGATTTGTTTTTGTTTTTGTTTTTGTTTGAATAAAATGGATCCTAGCATTCATTGTGTGGGAGAGAGACACGCTCCGCTGTTGCATATGGACAAGTATGTCCTTAGGCTTTACTCATAGTATTCATGGCGAAGGTTGAATCTTCTTCGTTAAATTGTTATATGGTTGGAATTGGGAAATGCTACATGTAGTAATTCTAAAATGTCTTGAATAATTTGATACTTGGCAATTGTTGTGCTCATGTTTAAGCTCTTGCATCATATACTTTGCACCCATTAATGAAGAAACACCTAGAGCTTGCTAAATTTGGTTTGCATATTTGGTCTCTCTAAAGTCTAGATAATTTCTAGTATTGAGTTTTGAACAACAAGGAAGACGGTGTAGAGTCTTATAATGTTTACGATATGTCTTTTATGTGAGTTTTGTTGCACCGGTTCATCATTGTGTTTGTTTCAAATAACCTTGCTAGCCTAAACCTTGTATCGAGAGGGAATACTTCTCATGCATCCAAAATCCTTGAGCCAACCACTATGCCATTTGTGTCCACCATACCTACCTACTACATGGTATTTCTCCGCCATTCCAAAGTAAATTGCTTGAGTGCTACCTTTAAAATTTCCATTCTTCACCTTTGCAATATATAGCTCATGGGACAAATAGCTTAAAAACTATTGTGGTATTGAATATGTACTTATGCACTTTATCTCTTATTAAGTTGCTTGTTGTGCGATAACCATGTTCCTGGGGACGCCATCAACTACTCTTTGTTGAATATCATGTGAGTTGCTATGCATGTCCGTCTTGTCTGAAGTAAGAGAGATCTACCACCTTAATGGTTGGAGCATGCATATTGTTAGAGAAGAACATTGGGCCGTTAACTAAAGCCATGAATCATGGTGGAAGTTTCAGTTTTGGACATATATCCTCAATCTCATATGAGAACATTAACTGTTGCTACATGCTTATGCATTAAAGAGGAGTCCATTATATGTTGTCCATGTTGTCCCGGTATGGATGTCTAAGTTGAGAATAATCAAAAGCGAGAAATCCAAAATGCGAGCTTTCTCCTTAGACCTTTGTACGGGCGGCATGGAGGTACCCCATTGTGACACTTGGTTAAAACATGTGTATTGCGATGATCCGGTAGTCCAAGCTAATTAGGACAAGGTGCAGGCACTATTAGTATACTATGCATGAGGCTTGCAACTTGTAAGATATAATTTACATAATACATGTGCTTTATTACTACCGTTGACAAAATTGTTTCTTGTTTTCAAAATAAAAGCTCTAGCACAAATATAGCAATCGATGCTTTCCTCTGCGAAGGACCTTTCTTTTACTTTTAATGTTGAGTCAGTTCACCTATTTCTCTCCACCTCAAGAAGCAAACACTTGTGTGAACTGTGCATTGATTCCTACATACTTGCATATTGCACTTGTTATATTACTCTATGTTGACAATTATCCATGAGATATACATGTTACAAGTTGAAAGCAACCGCTGAAACTTAATCTTCCTTTGTGTTGCTTCAATACCTTTACTTTGATTTATTGCTTTATGAGTTAACTCTTATGCAAGACTTATTGATGCTTGTCTTTAAGTGCTATTCATGAAAAGTCTTTGCTTTATGATTCAGTTGTTTACTCATGTCATTACCATTGTTTTGATCGCTGCATTCATTACATATGTTTACAATAGTATGATCAAGGTTATGATGGCATGTCACTCCAGAAATTATCCGTGTTATCGTTTACCGCTCGGGACGAGCGAGAACTAAGCTTGGGGATGCTGATAAGTCTCCGACGTATCGATAATTTCTTATGTTCCATGCCAAATTATTGATGATATCTACATGTTTTATGCATACTTTATGTCATATTTATGCATTTTCCGGCACTAACCTATTAACGAGATGCCGAAGAGCCGATTCTTTGTTTTCTGCTGTTTTTGGTTTCAGAAATTCTAGTAAGGAAATATTCTCGGAATTGGACGAAATCAACGCCCAGGGGCCTATTTTTCCACGAAGCTTCCAGAAGACCGGAGGACTTACGAAGTGGGGCCACGAGGTGGCGACACAACAGGGCGGCGCGGCTCGGGCCTTGGCCGCGCGGCCCCGGTGTGTGGGCCCCTCGTGACGCCCCTTACCTGCCCTTCCGCCTACATATAGTCTTCGTCGCGAAACCCCAGTGCCGAGAGCCACGATACGGAAAACCTTGCTGAGACGCCGCCGCCGCCAATCCCATCTCGGGGGATTCGGAGATCACCTCCGGCACCTCTGCCGGAGAGGGGATTCATCTCCCGGAGGACTCTTCACCGCCATGGTCGCCTCCGGAGTGATGAGTGAGTAGTTCACCCCTGGACTATGGGTCCATAGCAGTAGCTAGATGGTTGTCTTCTCCTCATGTGCTTCATTGTCGGATCTTGTGAGCTGCCTAACATGATCAAGATCATCTATCTGTAATTCTATATGTTGTGTTTGTCGGGATCCGATGGATAGAGAATACTATGTTATGTTGATTATCAATCTATTACCTATGTGTTGTTTATGATCTTGCATGCTCTCCGTTATTAGTAGAGGCTCTAGCCAAGTTTTTGCTCTTAACTCCAAGAGGGAGTATTTATGCTCGATAGTGGGTTCATGCCTCCATTAAATGCAGGACGGTGACGGAAAGTTCTAAGGTTGTGGATGTCTTGTTGCCACTAGGGATAAAACATTGATGCTATGTCCGAGGATGTAGTTATTGATTACATTACGCACCATACTTAATGCAATTGTCCGTTGTTTTACAACTTAATACCGGAAGGGGTTCGGATGATAACCTGAAGGTGGACTTTTTAGGCATAGATGCATGCTTGGATAGCGGTCTATGTACTTTGTCGTAATGCCCAATTAAATCTCACAATATTCATCATGTCATGTATGTGCATTGTTATGCCCTCTCTATTTGTCAATTGCCCGATCGTAATTTGTTCACCCAACATGCTATCTTATGGGAGAGACACCTATAGTGAACCGTGGACCCCGGTCCATTCTTTTATACTGAAATACAAATCTGCTCGCAATACTTGTTCTTTACTCGTTTTACGCAAACAATCATCATCCACACTATACATCTAATCCTTTGTTACAACAAGCCGGTGAGATTGACAACCTCACTCGTTTCGTTGGGGCAAAGTACTTTGGTTGTGTTGTGCGGGTTCCACGTTGGCGCCGGAATCCCCGGTGTTGCGCCGCACTACATCCCGCCGCCATCAACCTTCAACGTGCTTCTTGGCTCCTCCTGGTTCGATAAACCTTGGTTTCTTTCTGAGGGAAAACTTGCTGCTGTGCGCATCATACCTTCCTCTTGGGGTTCCCAACGAACGTGTGAGTTACACGCCATCAATGTGCTATTCCAATAGCCGAAAAAGCACTCGACAATATATTCTCAGAGTGCCTCAGTCGCAAATTAATCTCTGAATGCCACAATACTTTGCGAAGGTAAGTCCCCGGGATCCGTCCTGTGCGACGTAGCACCGCCTCTGACGGCGCTTTGCTACTTTTTCCGTATCAGCAGATGCGAAGAAAAATCCTAACGGATGCGTTAGGTACCCGATAAAACATAACTGGAATTTGACATCTGGTAAGACCTTAAGCGGCACATGTCGAATTACACCAGTATCCCGAGATCATGTCCAGGGACGTGATCTTGAAGTAAGTTTTGGTGGATTGCCACAAGGAGCAGTTAACTAGTACCTGATCCGTCAGATGAACTAGCCCCAATTACCTTTATCCCTGTACAATATACGATTGTTTTATTAAAGATATGTGTTAACTCAAAGAAGTTGTATGGTAATTGTAAAGTTGGAGATTTTCCCTGATTCTCTGATTCAAGAAAAATCTCGGGGGCTACTGACATAGGCATTCCCAATGGGCCTGCCGAAGATGGTACCCGGGGTTTTACTGAAGGCTCACGACTCGAAGATTATAAAGCCTGGAAGCCCAGTCAGGAGATAGTTTGGAAAGATAGAATTGTATTAGGAATATTGACTTGTAACTATTACGGGACGGACTCAAATAGTCTCCCGAACTCTGTAACTTATGTATCACGAAACCCTCGGCTCCGCCTCCTATATAAGGGGGAGTCGAGGGACAAAGAAAGGACCGATTATATTGTCAAACGCAACCCTAGTTTTCTAGTAGTCGAGTACTTTTCCGGCTGAACCTTCGAGATCTACTTGCCCTCTACTTCCAACTAAACCCTAGTCTACAATCCGTAGGCATTGACAAGTTAATCCCTTGTCACTAGGATCAAATTGCTCTAATCATAGACTTGATAGATATAATTCTAACAATAAAACTTAGCAACTATGTTATAACATGAAACGTTACTCAAAAAAAGGATCATGAATAATAGTGCATTGAAAGCAACTGTTTTTTATGAGCATAGATAAAAAACATAACAAAGTGGTACTCAGCATGTCCTTTAAGAAGTAGCAAAACATAAATGCTAGGACACCTTCAAAGTTCAGAGGGTGACTAGATACAAGTAATTTAAGAACAAACAATTTCATAATCATGAATCAATCAATAATAATTTTGGGACTATGCACATTGCACTAAGAATGACAACTATGCTCTCTTAATCGGTGCATAAAGTAGAAGATGAAGACTCAACATAATAGTAAAAGAGAGACTCTTTGCAGAGTAAGCAAGATAAACAAGTTCTATAAACCTTCCAAAAAGTATGGTACTTATTAGCTTTGAGCTCTCATTGCCCCTATCATAAGCATCTTGAATGATTAAAGTTAATGTGAGTAAAAAATGAGCTATATGCTTGCAAATCACAAGTTGAAAATCTCATGCCCCTTGAATGCGAGTACCTAAACCTCATGCTACTCAACTTTGGTCCCAAATAAGTTATTGTCATTGTAAGTATACATGTATCATTGAGAACCGCCAACGGGGTACCTCATGCCCGATGATATGGAGGTACTCTTGTAAGAGCAATCCCCTGCCAAAATGACAAGAAAAATAGACAGTGAGCACCTCAGCAATTTTTTATTTACTATGAGTATAGCATTTTATTGCAAATGCTTCATAGAATGCTCACTATGGCTTAGCTGTAAATTTCCACCATGAATGATGCATGGCTTAGATTAGTGGTCCAGGCGTTTCCCTAACTCATATACAAACTCCATGGACTTATAATATTCCATTTTATTTCGCACGCTAGGCATCCATAGACAAAAGAACATGACATCAACTAAATATAAGTGCAATGTAGAAAGTGTTCCCCATGAAAGCATGGTTGTACTAACTCCCAACTCGCATTTTGCAAACACATAAACATCATAAGATAGGCACAATGATCAAATTTATTAAGTACAAGAAAGTAAATGTGCCATCAAGTTCGTCAGAGCTTTACTGACTAATTTTCTCATGCCAAAATTAAATTTGGAAGATAAAAACATGATGAATTACTTGGAATAGCAATAATGCTACTAGGTAGATATGGTGGACACAACTGGCAAAGTTTTTTTCATGGTGGCTGGATGCACGAGTAGAGTTCATATTCAGTAGGTGAAGGCTAGCAAAAGACTGGGAGTGACCAACTAAGAGAGCAGTAATGGCCATAATCATGCATAGCGACAAAATATTATCAGTCAAAGCATAAAGTGATATTACAAGTCAAAAACTAAATGATCATAGAGGCTTTAGTTGACTGGTTATAGTCATAACATGGTATAAGTATGTGCCAAGTCAACCCAATAAAACATCAAAGGAGAATACCACAATATTATGCTTTTATGATGGAAACAACACGTGATTCTTTCAATGACACATTATGCACTCTCAGCCATTTGAGACAAGTCATGCTACAATAATAAATACTAAGCATATGACAAGAATAACATCCAACATGACATGCCAAAGTCTATGTCACAGTCTAGACAAGGTTCCTTTTGCATCACTATAGTCATGACACATTTTACTCGTATCCAACACCAATCAACTTATTTGAAATAACTCTCAGAGATGAAAAACAATATGGACCAGAGAGCTAATCATACATAAATAAATAATACTAAAGAGCTTTGAACAAAATTTGAGTGAAATAACAAGAGCTGAACGCAGTACTAGAAAACTAGAACACTCGCAGAACAATAAGAGCGAAAACTAGAGTGTTCTATGCAATGAAAAAGGGGTGTGTATCTCTCCCACACAAGAATTCTAGGATCCAACCATATTCTACAGCAAACAAAACAAAATTAAACTAAAAACAAATATAAAGATGCTCCAAGAACAACACATAGCGTATGAAGCAATAAAAATATAGCGCATAGAGAGATGACTTGTTGCTTTGTTGATGAAGAGGGGATGCCCCCAAGCTTTGACGCTTGCACCTCTTGAATATTTCTTGGGGTGCAGGGGCATCCCCAAGCTTGAGCTTTGGTCCATTCTTCATCTCATCACATCATTCTTCTCTCCCTACAGTTGAAAACTTTCTTCATACAAAACTCCACACAATACTTTATTAGTAGCATTAGTACAATCAAAATAAACAAATCCACTTTGGTTCAGTTCTAACATATATCAAACATCTATTGAAGCATTATCTACTGTAGCAACTCTTCAAAAAGCTCTTTGATCAAAAGAACTCAAAAAGAAAGAGATTTAAGAGGCAAATGCAAATAGTGCAGAAATCTGTCAACACAGAACAGCAGGTAAGGATCGATTTTTAGAAAATCCTCTGTTGTTCATCTCTAAAAGTGGTCAACTAACGAAAGTTAGATAATAACCTGGGCATATGCATAAAAAGGATATCTCAAAATGCCGCTCTGGCTATTTTTACAATTTTTTATGGTAACAACACATAATCTGTTTATCTGTTTTCAGGATAGCAACTTCCCCAAATCTTACTTTGTTCCTATTAGAAGCTATTCTTGGCACACAAAAAAATAAAAATGATAAGTAGAGGTTATTACAGAGGTAATAACTTCCAAGACCAAACATAAAAGAAAAATTACAGAAATAAAACAATGGGTTGTCTCCCATAAGCGCTTTTCTTTAACGCCTTTCAGCTAGGCTCAGTAATTTGGGAAGATGCTCACATAAGAAATATGAATTTAAGAAAAGAGAGCATCAAGGAGCAAATATGAAACACATTTAAGTCTATCCCACTGCCTGTGCATAGGAATCTTGTACACAAATAGATTCACAAAGAACAAAGTGACAAGCATAGAAAGATAAAACAAGAGTAACTTCAAAACTTTCAGCATATATAGAGGTGTTTTAGTACAATCAAAACTTCTACAACCATATTTTCCTCTCTCATAATAACTTTCAGTAGCATCATGAATAAACTCAACAATATAACTGTCACATAAAACATTATTATCATGAGCCACATGCATAAAATAATTATTACTCCTAACATAAGCATAGTCATTCTTATTAATTATAGTGGGAGCAAATTCAGCAAAATAGCTATCATTACTATTCTCATCACCAAATCATCAAATATAGGAGGCATATTGTAATCATAATTAACTTTCTCCTCAATAGTAGGTGGAATGAAAATAACATAATCATCATTGTAATCATCATATATTGGAGGCATAGTATCATCATAGAAAATTTCCTCCTCAAAAATCTGGGGAACTAAAAAGATCATTTTCATAAAAACTAGCTTCCCCAAGCTTAGACTTTTCCATAGCATTAGCAATAATGGTGTTCAAAGAATTCGTACTAATAACATTGCTACTAGCATGCAAGTAAAGTTCCATATGTTTTTTTAATTTTCTCTTCAAACACCTCATATCCTAACTCAAGATAAATACTACAAAGCTCTCTAATTTTTGTTTTTGTGTTCCATTCAGCCTAACTAGTAAAAATAATAAAATAAAAAATAATAAAAAAATGTAATTGCAGAATCTACAGGAAATAACTTCGAGCACTCACCAGCAACTAAAAGACTTAGTAGCCAGAGGATGTGAGTACATTTTACCTTACCTCCCCGGCAACGGCGCCAGAAAAGAGCTTGATGTCTATGCACGCTTGTATTCTTGTAGACAGTGTTGGGTCTCCAAGTGCAGAGGTTTGTAGAACAGCAGCAAGTTTCCCTTAAGTGGATCACCCAAGGTTTATCGAACTCAGGGAGGTAGAGGTCAAAGATATCCCTCTCAAGCAACCCTGCAATTATGATACAAGAAGTCTCTTGTGTCCCCAACACACCCAATACACTTATCAGATGTATAGGTGCACTAGTTCGGCGAAGAGATAGTAAAATGCAAGTGATATGAATGAATATGAGGGGTAATAACAAACTGAAATAAATATGGCAGCAAGTGAACATGCAGTAAAACAGTAAATGGACGGTGATTTGATGTTTGTAAACAAGGCCCAGGGATCATACTTTCACTAGTGGTCACTCTCAACAATGATATCATAAAGGAATATAAATATAAGCACTTCACTATGCTACTCTGAAAGACTCTTCGGCTGGATAACGAACACTAATTCATGGTGTAGGGCTGCAAAAGCAAACCTTAAAAATGTATTCCCAAGTACTAATGAACACCCCGCGCTGCACTTTGAGCATTCATAGGCGGTACTAACACACCACAATTTCATATAGACATCCAACTCAAATCATAATTCAGTGAACAAGTATTATGTGAAATATAGCCTAAGAGACCCACACGGTGCACACACTCCACCTTTACACACGTGGGACAAGGAGTCTCCGGAGATCACATAAGTAAAATTCACTTGAATAGCATAACGACATCTAGATTACAAAGCTCATGATCACATAAAGATCACACCCTGAGAGAGAGAGATAAACCACATAGCTACCGGTAGAGCCCTCAGCCCCGAGGGAGAACTACTCCCTCCTCATCATGGGAGTCAACAATGGCGATGGAGATGGCGGTGGAGTCGATGGAGATGGCTCCGGGGGAAATTCCCCGTTCCGGCAGCGTGCCGGAACAGAGACTTCTATCCCCCGGATCTTGTCTGCGACGACGGCGGAGCTACGAAACATTTCATGGGCGGAGGCTCGTATGTGTGGGATTTTTGCGTCGGGAGCTTTATATAGGCGGAAGGGCAAGGTCGGTGGAGGCCTGGTGTCCCCAGAATGCCCCTAGACGCGGGCCAGGTCCAGGCCGCGCCTAGGGGTGGTTTGGGCGCCCTGCTGCGCCTCTTTGACCCCCCTTCGGACCTCGTCTTCGTCTCGGTAAAATATTGACTTCGCTTTTGTTTTGTCCAGTTCCGAGAATATTTCCTGTACAACTTTTCTGAAGTACTAAAACAGCAGAAAACAGGGAACTGGCACTGTCGCATCTTGTCAATAGGTTAGTTCCGGAAAATGCATAAAAGTTCACGAAGTGTAAACAAAACATATAGCAATTGGTATAAAACAAGCATGGAGCATCAAAAATCATAGATATGTTTCCAATGTATCACTCCGCGGTCACGTCGAGCGTCCTCCTTTTCTTACCCGGTCCCGCATGTCAAGGAGAGCGAAATCGAGCGCTTTGATTTGCTTCTTTTTTCCCTTCTTTGCTGCCCTAGTGCGACGCCACCACCCCAACCCCCCTCCCCCCACTGTCGTCCCGCCGCAGCGACGCAATACTCATCGTCAGCTCCGTTCTCGCCGCGCGGGAGAGCAGGATCGTAGTCGGTGTAGGCTCCAGCGCGCACCTGTCGCCTGTTTTGGGGCCAAACGTTGCCGGTTGCGCCGCCCGGCCTCGCCGCTCACGACCTGTTCGGTCCATTGCGCCGTTAGGTTTCTTACTCATGTTTTCGGTGCTATTGTGCGCGGCCATTGATCCGCAGTTCGTACCCACGCAGATGGACATGTGGCAGATGCTAGACAAGTTTCGCGTGGAGGTCGTTGACTCCTCTTCCGACGCGGAGTACGATCAGTCCATGCAGACATTGGCAACTACTACGGCCTCCATGATCCACGATTTCAATTCAAACCAGGGGCTGGTGCACCGGGGCTCTATCAAGGGCCGCTCAAAAAACCTGCCGCGCAATAGAGTGGAAGGGCACCTCCGGCTCCACAGGGACTACTTCCACCGCACTGGTTCGGTGTCCAAGGAAAAATGTTACGGCGCCGGTACATGATATCAAGGGAGCTGTTCATGGTCATTCGACGGGGCGTCAGACACTACGACCCGTACTTCTAATGCAGGCCCGATGCAACAGGTGCGCTAGGCTTCACCTCCTACCAAAAATTCTCCGCGGCTATTCGCATGCTATCATATGGAATGGTTGCTGATATATTCGATGAGTATCTTCGAATGTGTGAGAGCACCTGCCTTGAGGTCATGTACAGGTTTTGCCGAGCCGTGATTGCCGTGTTCGGACAACATTACTATAGGGAGCCAACTGTTGAGGATACAAGGTGGCTATTGTCTATCAACGAGTCTAGAGGGTTCCCAGGAACGATTGGCAGCATAGATTGCATGCACTGGGAGTGGAAGAACTATCCATTTGGTGAAGAGTGTTCGTAATCCAAACTCGGAGAAGACAAGGAGATTTGCCAAGATGCAAGAGGCTTGCAGTAAAGATGTGGAGCGAGGATTTGATGTGCTCCAAGCTCGGTGGGCAATTGTCTGCCACCCGGCAAGAACATGGTCGTTGAAGACCATGCATGAGGTGATGACATGCTGCGTGATCATGCACAACATGATCGTTGAGAACGAGCGTCCTGATGGCCGCAATGAAAACCATTGGGAATTCCAAGGTGAGCTGGTTGCGCCACTCCTTGGGATTTTATCTTGGAAGTGCTATCTGCATATGAATGTAGAATTCACTGACGAGATCGTGTGCAAACGGCTGCAGATGGATCTGATTGAGCATCAGTGGGCATTGGCTAGCCATGAAGACAATGCCTAGAGGAATACCATTTTATTTTTATGTTGACTTTTTTAAATTTGGATGTAATAACTATGACTTCGTTGAAACTCTTTATTTTGTTGTTTTCAAACAATCTAATTCATGCGGACGCGGAAATGCGTCGTGCCACTGGAGGCACCCGCAGGTGCAAACAGTCTTTTTCGCGTCCGTCGCGCGAAACAAACGGACGCACGCGGACAATTTAGGTCTTCGATTTGCGTCGCCCCGTTGAAGATGCCCTTACAAGAATGGTATGAAGGGGTCTCGAATCTCCTTCAGGGCATCTCCAGCGGGGCGACGCATTTCAGACACCCAAATTGTTCGCGGGCGTCCGTTTGCGTCGCCTGGCGGACGCGAAAATGGTCGTGCGTCCGTTTGCGTCTGGGGGGTCGCTCCAGCGGGGCGACGCATTTTCGGCGCGGGCCAGAATTCAAAAAAGAGGTTGTAGCCTCAAATTTGCACGAAATTACAGCTTGGGATGTGGTAGGGTGGGTGCATCTTCGTCTCGTTGTACTCCTGCATGACCTTAGCCCAGTACACCTTGCCCTTTTGTTGGGCGTCATTGATGCAGTCATGGCTTGTTGCCAGCCACGTGTCGTACAAACACTTTTCCTCGTCGTCGATGAATTTTGTGTCATGTGGCTCTCCCCCTTCTTCTTGGTAGGATTGTCCGTGGTGAGGACAGGGTCTGTTGGCGCGTCGTCAAAGTCATCGACGCACACGGGTGTTGGCTGCGTTTCAGTGGCCTGGGTGGAGAATAGTCGTGCGTTTGCGATGTCCTCCGCATCTTGCGTCGGTGCCCACTCATGCTGCGGGCCTGTCCCGGCCCGGTCGTCGCCAACGAAGCCGCCGCCGAAGATCAAGGCCTGGATGTCTGTCTCATGGCGGTCCTTCCAATAGGCCTACGAATGACCGCATATCAGACGCATGATACACGGCAATCGCACACATTGAGAGAGCTCACGTACCGGGTCGTCCATCGTCACGGCAGGCGCTGTCATATCGTCGAACAGGTTGTGGGGCTTCGGCATCCTCTCCTCCGGCAGCTGGCGCGTCTTGTGTGTCGCGCCCGGGCATGAGTCACTGCTTCTAGGCGTCCGGTTGAGGTCGGGAACCGGCGCTCCGTTCAACTGCAGCGGCGCGCCGTTGAACTGCACCGGCGCCACGCCGGGTGGCCCTTCAAGGGAGCGGGAGTTCCTGGACGCAGCTGGGAACTTGCCGAGCTCACCGACGAGGCCGGAGGAGTGACGCCGGCGATCCCCTCTCGCTTGAAGAGCATGTACCCTCCGCTAAGCTCGGATGGAGGGCTACTTGCGCGACCGCGGCTTTCACCTGAATCTGCCACGCCTGCGGGCCAGCGACCACTGCATTCCTCTCCTTCAGGTTCTTGCGCCGGCTGCGACGCTTCGCGGCCTCGACGCTTTTCTCCTCCTTGGAGAGCACCTTCTTTGCCGCCTTCGGCCTTGCGTCCCGGCCGCTGGTGGTGGCCCGCTTTGCTTCCGCCGGAGCTGCAGCCTCCATGCTGGCTATGGTCGTGGCTACGGGGGTGTGTGGGGCGGCGGCGGGTGCGACGGTTTGCTCGGCATCCATGGTGGTGGCTTCGGCGGCGAGGACGTCCATCGCTTCTGGACTGCTCGCGCCGGTCTATTTTGATTTTTCGCGCTAGGAATGGCCACCGGCGGGAATAATATCGGCCTGCCTGCCACTGACACGCGGGTCCTACGTCTTTTTCGGTGGACACTCGGCGTGACCGCACAGCGTCTGCGGAGACGCAAACCTAGCGCATATTTGGGACAGGTTTATGTCGCCGCGAACGACCCGATTACTTTGCGTCGCCCCGCTGAAGGAGGGTCCAGACGCATTTCCGATCACGGCGCACATAAACAGTCGCTCAGCGTCTGTTTACGTCGCGCTCCTGGAGATGCCGAATGTTTTTCTCCTCCTTGTTTGAGAGTCGGACACATGACCATGGAAATACGAAACATACTGTTCCCTATCCAAAGCCTTCAGTAGAAGAAGACAAGAATTCCCATGGGTAGGATTATAGCTGCACTTTTGCTAGTGTGACAGGTTTCTCAAAAGCATGTACCTTTTGTTTGATGCACTTGTTGCGATGCTCGTATGGTTTCGGCCTTGTCTGTATCTCGCCAGTGCTTGCGTTGCCATGTGTTGTTGGGGTCTGTCCCATGCCCCTTCCTCTTCTGTTGCGAGCCACAGCTAACGAGCGAGTGCTTAATCAACTGCCCAGCCGTAAACGCCAGTAGCAACTAGCTTCCTTCAAGACTAGTGAGTGTTTAAGTACTGAATCAGTGTGGATAACCACGGAGATGCAAGACAATCATTCCTGTCCCACTAAGTAGAAATATAATAACAAGAGGAATTTACAGATGCTGCACGTGAACCGGCTGCACCCTGATCACTCGCTGTCCCCCTTGCTGAAGAAAGCAAGTGAAATACCAGTATTAAATTATTATTTTCCTAGGGAATAAGAATCTTACTGCCTCTCTCTCTCTTCACGAGGGATTTTTTGTCGTTAAACATGCATGACAGTTGCAGACATCGGATACGGATGGCCGGATGGGCTTGCTTCAAAGCCACATACACACACAACCAGAAGAATATTACACAGGCCAGATGCAAAAACAGTTCCACAAACAATCGGCAAAGCCTGCGAATCCTAATAAAGGCAATAATAATAAATAATGTAGCTACACATTGCAAATTAAGCACTGCGCTAATTAGTTGATTCCAGCTCATTGATTAGGCTACACATATTCGTTCTTGAAAACGGGTGAGGGGCAAAGAAGGAGAAAAAATGGAGGGTTATTCTCTGTCGTCGATCCCACAAATTGTAGAATGGCAAATGGTGATAGGAGCTTAAACAGATTCTA
The DNA here is from genome assembly GCF_022539505.1 of Lolium rigidum. Taxonomy (NCBI): domain Eukaryota; kingdom Viridiplantae; phylum Streptophyta; class Magnoliopsida; order Poales; family Poaceae; genus Lolium; species Lolium rigidum. The sequence continues at coordinate 120,882,033 of NC_061509.1, forward strand.
GACCCTTGGGTCCCTTCATTTTGCCCACACACACACGAATCAATGTCAAAGATTCGGGGACTTTCCCGCTGAAAACCTTTTTTTCCCGTTGAACAGTGAACACCTAGACAGATCGGCAGTCCATGACAGAGCTTGAACAGTTGCGAAATGGCAGCGCCCCTGCAACTAGTGAGTCACGGGGACCAGGCGGTGACTGCAGGCTGCCAGCTCAGGCGTAGGAGGCATTGTTGCTGCGGCCGAGGTGGACCAGGCCGGAGGTGCCGCACTTGGGGCACAGCCCGGCGCTCTTTGGCACCATGAAGTACATGAAGCACCCCCTGCACCCGGCTGCCACGAGCACGTGGCCGGCGGCGTTGTTGCCGTTGTCGCTGCTGCTGCCGCTGGAGGCGGACTCGTCGGTGGGGGAGAAGGACGAGAGGGCAGACGAGATGGCGGAGCTCCGGCTGCTGCTGCTGCTGCTCTCCTCGTCGCCGCCATCATCGTAGATGTGGCTCTCATTGTATCCATACCCGCCGGTGGCACTGGAGAACCACTCCGCCGCGGCGACTGTGCCGACGGACGACGCGGAAGTGTAGCCGGAGCCCGACGAGGAGGTGGAGGCGCCGCGGCGTGAAGCGGAGGAGATGGACCGCGGAGTCGACAGGGTGGAGAAGTGCGACGGCGTGCGAGGGTCGACGGTCGTCCGGGTGCCGTCCTCCCAGTTGACGTAGTACACTTGCCCCGTCTGCATCAAACAGGTTTAATAACATATCAACATGAATGTTGGCCGTCCACTGCCCGCAAAAATAAGAGAGAAAAACTATCAAGGTATGCAGACTGGGATTTAGGATAATGCCGGTATGCGAAAAGGATTTAAGCCTGATGAATGGCCATGGGAATAGCTTAAACCGATACACATGAGTACAGGTGCTGGGCAGAACGGAAATGCGGATCAAATCAGCTATGGTCTATGCAGCTAGTGATATTGGAGGGCATGCAAGTAACTAGAGCAGGGTTGTAAAGAAAGAACACAACGTTTCCAAAAGGAAAAGGGGAGTGATTAATCAAAAAAATTGTTGGAGAAGATGCAAATAAGATCCTTCATTTCGATGTACATGCCACCTTATTTTAACTTTTTGTTTGTTCAAAGGAGGGAGAAACGGCAAAACATCTAGGCAATCAAAATCTCAGCCCAGCGGGACAATCGATAGCGCAAACACAAGACCGTGGTCCAGATGAAATCTATGGCGAAATCTAGTTTTGCCGAGAGGGAGAGAGAGAGAGAGATAGAGCAAAATAGAATGGATCCACAGGGATGTGTCAGCATTTAGAAGACGAACGCAGATCTGAAAGCGCATCAGATCAATACGATATCTCAAGACAGCATGCTGAGATCAGCGAGGGCAAAAAGGTTCGAGCCTTTTTCGCATTCATTCAGTAGAAAAGGGTCGAGTCTTTCAGGAGCTGAAAAGAAGAAGAAAAGGGAATCAAAAGGAAACTTTGCAAACAAGAGTTAGAAGAGCGGGGAAAAGTGGCTGCCGGGTTTAATGTGAAGAAAGGAATAGCTGATTACTACTCCAGGTTGCAAGATTCCAAGAACAAGAGAACAAAAGAGGGGGCAGGCAGGGGCCAAAAGGGAAGGCGATTAAATGAAGTTGAACTCTGTCTCCAGTTTGCAGCCACTTTCGCCATTAATGATGGAATGATTGATCCAATCGGATCCGAGCCTCGGCCTCACCGGCATCCACCTACCTCGTAAGCCATTTATGTACAAATGATTGGGAGAGCACACACGGCCATGCACGCACACACGACCTTCGATCCCCATCCATGGCGTCTCTCTCTCTCTCTCCCTCTCTCTCTCCAAGGAATGAAGCAATCGATCCGAACGGCGGGCGAACGCGTACGTACCCGGATGTCGAGGCACTGCTGCCAGTGGTAGGGCAGGGAGACCTCGGAGTTGAGCTCGACGGTGATTCCCTCGCTGTCGTCGCTGCCCTCGTCGTGGTCTTGGTGCCTGACACGGCGACGGAAGCCGCCGTTGAGGGAGCAGTTGCGGAGCGAGGAGGCGATCATCTCGATGTTGGGAGCGGAAGTCATCAAGGGCCGGCACCAGCAGCGCCGCCGGACGGTGGAAGAAGGGGGAAGAGGAATTTCCTGCTTTGCTTTTTGCCGTGGTAGTGTTGTGTGCGCCGGGTGGGGTACGCCGTGCGCGAGACGACGGGGGGTGGGGGAAAGGGCAAGCCTGTGCTGTGCCTTCCTTGGCTGGAGCAACTGTTATATACCATACCAGTCCTGCTGCTCTGGAATACTACCATGTGGTCTTCAAATATGTACTCCATATTATTTCGGTGCCTTCTAGTATATGTCACGGGGTTCCCGCGGGGTTTAAGACATATTTGTATAGTCTCCAATCAGAACGAATTGCACATAATTAGTATGCCGTATTAAGTAGTACAAAGTTTGCAGCTTAATAGAAACAATTGGAGAGTTATTCGCAAGTCTCATTAACTCGATATATGTAATCAAAGTTAACAGAATGGTTCTATATATTTTGTTTAATATTATGTTATTTTATACATGTCAGCGAAAAACACAATTTAAGCGACAAACATTCATGTTCTGTAACTTGGCAAGACTGAATGCATCCTGTAGAACTTTGTAGAAATAATAATACTATCATATAATTTGGATCAATGTAATATTTGACAATTGAAGCACTTTGGGGATATATAGATTGAAAAATCAGTTTCAAAAACAGTTTCGTGGATGGGCAAGTTCATATCCTCGGCCGCAAGACTGTGTAACACCCAATTTTCAGAACCTGCATTTTTCCTCCTGTTTAAAATTTTGGACCAACAAAAACTTTTCATTTTATGTCTGTTTGATTTTTTGAAGTTCATGTGTGGTCTGGTCTTAAAATTTTCATTAGGACTATTAAATTAGAGAGTTACCTTGGTTAAATTTTAGTACCTCATTTTAAATCAGTAGGGTTTGCCCTTTTAGTGTTGACACCAATCCTAATTACTATGTTTCCCTCTCCACTAAGGACCCTGGTTTTTGTTGATAACCATCACCATCTTAATAAAGGGGAACACTTCCCTCTCTTATTTGGATGATGCCAACTCATCACCTAGGGGTACACCACCAACACCAACACCCTTGTTTGACCTTTTATTTTTCTTCCAACACTTGTGCTTATGCACTTGGTACCAAAACCTAGCACATGCATTGGCATGGCTCTCTTCTCTCTTTTCACCCCTGCCCCTTTATTTTTCTCTTCTCTCTTTTTCTCTCTTGGAGTTTGGCCGAGAGGTAAGAAGAGGGGAGACTTCCCCCTCTCTTCTCTTTTCTTCCCCCTCTCTTCTTTTCTCCTCTGGTTTGGGCCGTGGCCGATGCCACCCCTCTCCTTTTCACCCTGGCCCAACCCTAACCCCTCCACCTCTCCCCTCTCTGGCCCAAACGCCACCGGCCCCTCTCTCTCTCGCGCGCCCAAAAACCCTAGCCACTAAACGCACGCACGCGCCACGCTGGTCAAGCGACATGATGGCACGGAGCCTCGCTCGACGCGCCATCACGCCTCGTCTGCCGCGCACCGCCTCGGCTCCCTCCCCTTGCTGACGCTCCAGGGCGACGTCACCGTAGGGCCAGCGCGTGACGCCAGCCCTCGCGCGCCCGTTGGCCGACGCCACCGCCCCTCCCACTCCCCGCGCCCCTCTCTGCCTATAAAAACCCACCCAGAGGCACGCCTCTCCCCCTCAGCTTCCCTCTCACTATGCCGCAAGGCTGCCCTTTTCACTCCCTGGCTGCTCGAGCAGCAGCCGAGCCACGGTTGCGACGCGCCGAGGCGCGCACCACGGTCACCGCGAGGGTGACGTGCAGGAGGTCACCGCCACGACGCCATCGACGCCTCCCTCTCTTCCCTCTCGTCTTCAGCGCCCCCTCCTGCATCCCCTAACCCCCTTCCCCTGTCCCTGTCACGCAGATCGGCAGCAGAGTGACGACGCCGACGACAAGCCGACGCCGCCTAAGTTGCTGTTGACGTCGCGGGAGGAGGAGCAGGAGCCCCAGGACACCGCCAGTACACGCACGCCACGCACGCCTACGCCACCGACCCGCTTGCACCGATCCACGCCACCGCCAGCCGCCGGTACGCCCCTGGCCGCCCCTTTCTTCCTCCGCGCCGGCGAACGCTGCGGACGTCGAGCACGCGCCAGATCTGGACCGTCGGATCCAGATCGGGCGGGCGCATGCACGGCCACGTTGGCGTGCATGGCCACGTCGGCCTGCCTGGCCCGCCACGGGCCCCGGCCTTTTTTTTCCTTTTTCACCGGCCACCGGAGAGCCCCACTGGGCCGGCCCATCTGCACCGCACCGCACGGCCCAGGGCGTTCCCGCCCTTTTCATTTATTTGAAAATTTGATAAACAGAAATTAAAAATGAAAATCTGCCAGTATACTGTTTTGCTAATAAAAGTAGTTTGGTAACTCTGATTGACATGATTCCAATTGCATTAGAACCAGTATGAAATTACCTTTCAGATGCCACTGGCCGTGTATTTTTAGGATTTTTGTGCGATTTTTAATGTATTAAACATGATCACTGTATTCTGGTTAGTATTTTGAGTCTCTAAAATTGAAAAATAAATATTTTTGAATGATTCCAACTGTGTTGATCTTATTTTGTTACTGTGCATCTAGGAAAAATACCAGAAGCCTCTATTAGTAATGTTTAGTCTCTGGTTATGATTGTATGTGTGCCACATGCAATGATAGGATTAGAGTTTGATGTTTTTAATTAAACCTTGATGCATTGTTTATCAAAATGGCCAAATCATGTTTTGTTTCTGCCAAACCACTCCCCTGCATACTTTCCCTTTTATTTGTTACTCTTGGTTCTTGAGTATATGTTGATTGTATGTATCGTTTACTTTGGCGACGCTAGATACGAACGAGGGAGAAGTTGAAGGGGAGGACTTTGGAGAAGGATTTGAGGAGGACCAGAGACAAGCCAACCAAGGCAAGCCATCTTTGAACTCTGATTGATGTGGTGTTGGATGTCATTTGTTGATGTCCCTAAGCATCTTATTCCTATATGTGTTGTTCTCTCTATATTGGTCTATGTATGGTTGTATTTGGAGTACTTCTTTGTAGTGGTGTTCACTTTTGCTCACATGTTGGAGGGATGCATGGTATCATGGCCGTGCTACTCCCTTGGGTCTACTTGCATGCTCAACATGAGCAAATCCTATTCCAAGATAGAGGTTTACATCACACCCACCACTTTGTTGAGACTAGAGGTATCAAAGTCATGAATCTTGGTGTAATTCTCAACTTGAGAGAAGTATGCCGTGTACCCTTGTGAGTGTTGGTTGGGTAGTGAACCTTCACCATCCAAGTTGTATAGTAGTACCACAAATCTGAAAGTTTGATCCACCTTATGTTGTCTTTATACATGCTTACCTTAAGCAAGTATGATCCTCTTTGTGCCACTCACACATACCCCTCATGGCGTGATGACTCTCATCTCGGTCATGGAGTTGTATTAGTTCCTTCTCATGAAACTATAGGTTGGGAACCCCTCAAGGTTTACCTTGTTGTAAATGTTTATGAAAACCTTGGGTGAGCTAACCCAAGTGTATGGTTTAAGAAAAACAAAGGATCTTGATAAGGATGTTTGGGAAAGTGGTGTATGGCTGTTTGTTGAACAACCAAGGTGTTGTGGGGAAAAGAAATGGTTTCTAAAAAGGGGCACTGCGTATAAGTGTACACCAGCCCAACTTTTATTCGCGCAACCACATTATCCAATATGGGCACGGGCTTAGTCCGTAGTTCGTTGAGATTGGCATAAGCACCCTTCACAACTCTCTAGGGAGGGTCACGATGACCTCCGACGCCGGGTTGCGCTCTGGAGGAGGCAATACACTGTCTTAACTGATAGCCGGACGATTACTGAGGGTATTCCGTCATGGCGCCGGAGATACGCTCAAAAGGAGGTATGCTGCCGGGGTGCCGGGAAGGGGTAAGCCCGCAGGGAAGGACTTGTGCCAAAGGAGACGGGCGAAATACTATGACTGGTTATCCGAGACTCGCATACTTTAGTATGACGATCCGGGGATGATCCCGGCGGATTTATCAGTTCTTGTGGGGAAAGTGCGCACACTCTGCAGAGTTAAATCTATTCGAATAGCCGCGTCCGCGGTCATGGACGGGTTGCAAAGGTCTACCTTTACCGGGGCTTACGTTTTGTTTTGACAAATGCTTTGCAAAGGAAGTGCTGGGTTTATGTGTACCGGAAAGGTACGGAAAAAGGACGTGTGTTGACCATATGGAGTTGGTCGTGGAAAAATTGAGACCAAGTGGGGAACTTCTACCTAATGTTTCTTGAAGAGGAACTCTTCTTTAACAAAGATTTAGAGATGTCATAGGACTTTCCCTCGCATATCCATCAATTGAGATGGAGGAATGCAACTCTTCTTTAACAAAGATTTAGAGATGTCATAGGACTTTCCCTCGCATATCCATCAATTGAGATGGAGGAATGCAACTCTTCTGTAACTAAGATATAGAGATGTCATAGGACACCAATAGTGTTCCCTTCACTTGAGAAGTCGGGATGCTATGTGATACGTCTCCGACGTATCGATAATTTCTTATGTTCTATGCCATATTATTGATGATACCTACATGTTTTATGCACACTTTATGTCATATTCGTGCATTTTCTGGAACTAACCTATTAACAAGATGCCGAAGTGTCGGTTCTCGTTTTCTGCTGTTTTTGGTTTCGGAAATCCTAGTAACGAAATATTCTCGGAATTGGACGAAACGAAGACCCGGGGTCCTATTTTTCCACGGAGCTTCCGGAAGACCGAAGAACACACGAAGTGGGGCCACGAGGTGGCCAAACCACGGGGCCGCGCGGCCCGGGGGGCCCGCGCCGCCCTATGGTGTGGCCCCCTCGTCCGGCCCCCGACTCGCCCTTCCGCCTACTTAAAGCCTCCGTCGCGAAACCCCTGATGCGAAAAACCACGATACGGAAAACCTTCCAGAGCCGCCGCCATCGCGAAGCCAAGATCTGGGGGACATGAGTCTCTGTTCCGGCACCTGCCGGAGCGGGGAAGTGCCCCGGAAGGCTTCTCCATCGACACCGCTGCCATCTCCACCGCCATCTTCATCACCGCTGCTCGCTCCCATGAGGAGGGAGTAGTTCTCCATCGAGGCTCGGGGCTGTACCGGTAGCTATGTGGTTCATCTCTCTCCTATGTACTTCAATACAATAATCTCATGAGCTGCCTTACATGATTGAGATTCATATGATGATGCTTGTAATCTAGATGTCATTATGCTAGTCAAGTGAGTTTTACTTATGTGATCTCCGGAGACTCCTTGTCCCACGTGTGTAAAGGTGACGAGTGTGTGCACCGTGTGGGTCTCTTAGGCTATATTTCACGGAATACTTATTCACTCGTTGAATGGCATAGTGAGGTGCTTATTTATATCTCTTTATGATTGCAATGTGTTTGTATCACAATTTATCTATGTGCTACTCTAGCAATGTTATTAAAGTAGTTTTATTCCTCCCGCACGTGTGCAAAGGTGACGAGTGTGTGCACCGTGTTAGTACTTGGTTTATGCTATGATCATGATCTCTTGTAGATTGCGAAGTTAACTATTGCTATGATAATATTGATGTGATCTATTCCTCCTACATATGCATGAAGGTGACGAGTGTGCATGCTATGTTAGTACTTGGTTTAGTCTTTTGATCTATCTTACACTAAAGGTTACTAAAATATGAGCATTATTGTGGAGCTTGTTAACTCCGGCATTGAGGGTTCGTGTAATCCTACGCAATGTGTTCATCATCCAACAAGAGTGTAGAGTATGCATTTATCTATTCTGTTATGTGATCAATGTTGAGAGTGTCCACTAGTGAAAGTCTAATCCCTAGGCCTTGTTCCTAAATATCGCTATCGCTTGCTTGTTTACTCGTTTCTATCGCGTTACTACTACTTGCGTTACTACTGCTTGTTTACCGTCCCGGGCAAAGCACTTTTCTGGTGCCGTTGCTACTACTTATTCATACCACCTGTATTTCACTATCTCTTCGCCGAACTAGTGCACCTATTAGGTGTGTTGGGGACACAAGAGCCTTCTTGCTTTGTGGTTGCAGGGTTGCATGAGAGGGATATCTTTGACCTCTTCCTCCCTGAGATCGATAAACCTTGGGTGATCCACTTAAGGGAAACTCGCTGCTGTTCTACAAACCTCTCGCTCTTGGAGGCCCAACACCGTCTACAAGAATAGAAGCACCCGTAGACATCAAGCACTTTTCCGGCGCCGTTGCCGGGGAGGAAAGGTAAAAGGCTCTCATACTACGGTCCCAGGTAAAGTATTTTTCTGGCGCCGTTGTGTGTGTGCTCGAAGCTATTTCCTTTAGATCCCGCAATTGCATCTTTTTGTTTCTTGTTTACACTAGTTTGGCATAATGTACAAGAGTGAGCTTCTTATTCTATTTCCTGATTTAAAACATGGATTGTTTGATGCAAAAATTAAAAAACCTATGAAATCTTATTTGCATCGTTGGTAGTAATATTAGTATGAACGCTTTGAACACCATTGTTGATAATAATATAGAAAGTTCTAAGCTTGGGGAAGCTGGTTTTCATGATCTTTTTAGTCCCCCAAGCATTGAGGAGAAAATTTTCTTTGATGATACTTTGCCTCCTATTTGTGATGATAATGATAGTGGTCTTTTGGTGCCACCTACTATGGAGAGTAAATTTTGTTGTGATTATACTATGCCTCCTACACTTGATGAGAATAATAATGATAGCTACTTTGTTGAATTTGCTCCCACTACAACTAATAAAATTGATTATGCTTATGTGGAGAGTAATAATTTTATGCATGAGACTCATGATAAGAATGCTTTATGTGATAGTTATATTGTTGAGTTTGCTCATGTTGCTACTGAAAGTTATTATGAGAGAGGAAAATATGGTTGTAGAAATTTTCATGTTACTAAAATGCCTCTCTATGTGCTGAAATTTTTGAAGCTACACTTGTTTTATCTTCCTATGCTTGTCACTTTGCTCTTCATGAACTTGTTTATTTACAAGATTCCTATGCATAGGAAGCATGTTAGGCTTAAATGTGTTTTGAATTTGCCTCTTGATGCTCTCTTTTGCTTCAAATACTATTTCTTGCGAGCACAACATTAAAACTGCTGAGCCCATCTTAATGGCTATAAAGAAAGAACTTCTTGGGAGATAACCCATGTGTTATTTTGCTACAGTATTTTTGTTTTATATTTGTGTCTTGGAAGTTGTTTACTACTGCAGCAACCTCTCCTTATCTTAGTTTTGAGTTTTGTTGTGCCAAGTAAAGTCTTTGATAGTAAAGTAAGTACTAGATTTGGATTACTGCGCAGAAACAGATTTCTTTGCTGTCACGAATCTGGGTCTAATTCTCTGTAGGTAACTCAGAAAATTAAGCCAATTTACGTGAGTGATCCTAAGATATGTACGCAACTTTCATTCAATTTGAGCATTTTCATTTGAGCAAGTCTGGTGCCCTTTTAAAATTCGTCTTTTCGGACTGTTCTGTTTTGACAGATTCTGCTTTTTATTTCGCATTGCTTCTTTCGCTGTGTTGGGTGGATTTCTTTGTTCCATTACCTTCCAGTAGCTTTGAGCAATGTCCAGAAGTGTTAAGAATGATTGTGTCACCTCTGAACATGTGAATTTTTAATTATGCACTAACCCTCTAATAAGTTTGTTTCGAGTTTGGTGTGGAGGAAGTTTTCAAGGGTCAAGAGAGGAGGATGATACAATATGATCAAGGAGAGTGAAAGCTCTAAGCTTGGGGATGCCCCGGTGGTTCATCCCTGCATATTTCAAGAAGACTCAAGCATCTAAGCTTGGGGATGCCCAAGGCATCCCCTTCTTCATCGACAAATTATCGGGTTTCTTCTCTTGAAACTATATTTTTATTCGGCCACATCTTATGTACTTTACTTGGAGCGTCCGTGTGCTTTTGTTTTTGTTTTTGTTTGAATAAATGCTTGTGTGGGAGAGAGACACGCTCCGCTGGTTCATATGGACAAATATGTCCTTAGGCTCTACTCATAGTATTCATGGCGAAGTTTCATCTTCGTTAAATTGTTATATGGTTGGAATTGGAAAATACTACATGTAGTAATTCTAAAATGTCTTGGATAATTTGATACTTGGCAATTGTTGTGCTCTTGATTAAGCTCTTCCATCATATACTTTGCACCCATTAATGAAGAAACACTTAGAGCTTGCTAATTTGGTTTGCATATTTGGTTTCTCTAGAGTCTAGATAATATCTAGTATTGAGTTTTGAACAACAAGGAAGACGGTGTAGAGTCTTATAATGTTTACAATATGTCTTTTATGTGAGTTTTGCTGTACCGTTCATCCTTGTGTTTGTTTCAAATAATCTTGCTAGCCTAAACCTTGTATCGAGAGGGAATACTTCTCATGCATCCAAAATCCTTGAGCCAACCACTATGCCATTTGTGTCCACCATACCTACCTACTACATGGTATTTATCCGCCATTCCAAAGTAAATTGCTTGAGTGCTACCTTTAAAATTCCATCATTCACCTTTGCAATATATAGCTCATGGGACAAATAGCTTAAAAAACTATTGTGGTATTGAATATGTACTTATGCACTTTATCTCTTATTAAGTTGCTTGTTGTGCGATAACCATGTTTCTGGGGACGCCATCAACTATTCTTTGTTGGATATCATGTGAGTTGCTATGCATGTCCGTCTTGTCTAAAGCAAGAGAGATCTACCACCTTCATGGTTGGAGCATGCATATTGTTAGAGAAGAACTTTGGGCCGCTAACTAAAGCCATGATTCATGGTGGAAGTTTCGAGTTTGGACATATATCCTCAATCTCATATGAGAATAATAATTGTTGCCACATGCTTATGCATTAAAGAGGAGTCCATTATCTGTTGTCCATGTTGTCCCGGTATGGATGTCTAAGTTGAGAATAATCAAAAGCGAGAAATCCAAAATGTGAGCTTTCTCCTTAGACCTTTGTACAGGCGGCATGGAGGTACCCCATTGTGACACTTGGTCAAAACATGTGCAATGCAAAGATCCGGTAGTCCAAGTTAATTAGGACAAGGTGCGGGCACTATTAGTATACTATGCATGAGACTTGCAACTTGTAAGATATAATGTACATAACTCATATGCTTTATTACTACCGTTGACAAAATTGTTTCATGTTTTCAAAATAAAAGCTCTAGCACAAATATAGCAATCGATGCTTTCCTCTTTGAAGGACCATTCTTTTTACTTTTATGTTGAGTCAGTTCACCTATCTCTCTCCACCTCAAGAAGCAAACACTTGTGTGAACTGTGCATTGATTCTTACATACTTGCATATTGTACTTGTTATATTACTCTATGTTGACAATTATCCATGAGATATACATGTTACAAGTTGAACGCAACCGCTGAAACTTAATCTTCCTTTGTGTTGCTTCAATGCTTTTACTTTGATTTATTGCTTTATGAGTTAACTCTTATGCAAGACTTATTAATACTTGTCTTGAAGTACTATTCATGAAAAGTCTTTGCTTTATGATTCACTTGTTTACTCATGTCATTACCATTGTTTTGATCGCTGCATTCACTACATATGTTTACAAATAGTATGATCAAGGTTATGATGGCATATCACTTCAGAAATTATCTTTGTTATCGTTTTACCTGCTCGGGACGAGCGGAACTAAGCTTGGGGATGCTTGATACGTCTCCGACGTATCGATAATTTCTTATGTTCTATGCCATATTATTGATGATACCTACATGTTTTATGCACACTTTATGTCATATTCGTGCATTTTACGGAACTAACCTATTAACAAGATGCCGAAGTGCCGGTTCTCGTTTTCTGCTGTTTTTGGTTTCAGAAATCCTAGTAACGAAATATTCTCGGAATTGGACGAAACGAAGACCCGGGGTCCTATTTTTCCACGGAGCTTCCAGAAGACCAAAGAACACACGAAGTGGGGCCACGAGGTGGCCAAACCACAGGGCCGCGCGGCCCAGGGGGGCCCGCGCCGCCCTATGGTGTGGCCCCCTCGTCTGGCCCCCGACTCTGCCCTTCCGCCTACTTAAAGCCTCCGTCGCGAAACTCCTGATGCGAAAAACCACGATACGGAAAACCTTCCAGAGCCGCCGCCATCGCGAAGCCAAGATCTGGGGGACGAGAGTCTCGTTCCGGCACCCTGCCGGAGCGGGGAAGTGCCCCGGAAGGCTTCTCCATCGACACCGCTGCCATCTCCACCGCCATCTTCATCACCGTTGCTGCTCCCATGAGGAGGGAGTAGTTCTCCATCGAGGCTCGGGGCTGTACCGGTAGCTATGTGGTTCATCTCTCCCTATGTACTTCAATACAATAATCTCATGAGCTGCCTTACATGATTGAGATTCATATGATGATGCTTGTAATCTAGATGTCATTATGCTAGTCAAGTGAGTTTTACTTATGTGATCTCCGGAGACTCCTTGTCCCACGTGTGTAAAGGTGACGAGTGTGTGCACCGTGTGGGTCTCTTAGGCTATATTTCACAGAATACTTATTCACTGTTGAATGGCATAGTGAGGTGCTTATTTATATCTCTTTATGATTGCAATGTGTTTGTATCACAATTTATCTATGTGCTACTCTAGCAATGTTATTAAAGTAGTTTTATTCCTCCCGCACGTGTGCAAAGGTGACGATGTGTGCACCGTGTTAGTACTTGGTTTATGCTATGATCATGATCTCTTGTAGATTGCGAAGTTAACTATTGCTATGATAATATTGATGTGATCTATTCCTCCTACATATGCATGAAGGTGACGAGTGTGCATGCTATGTTAGTACTTGGTTTAGTCTTTTGATCTATCTTACACTAAAGGTTACTAAAATATGAGCATTATTGTGGAGCTTGTTAACTCCGGCATTGAGGGTTCGTGTAATCCTACGCAATGTGTTCATCATCCAACAAGAGTGTAGAGTATGCATTTATCTATTCCGTTATGTGATCAATGTTGAGAGTGTCCACTAGTGAAAGTCTAATCCCTAGGCCTTGTTCCTAAATATCGCTATCGCTGCTTGTTTACTTGTTTCTATCGTGTTACTACTACTGCGTTACTACTGCTTGTTTACTCGTCCTGGGCAAAGCACTTTTCTCGGTGCCGTTGCTACTACTTATTCATACCACCTGTATTTCACTATCTCTTCGCCGAACTAGTGCACCTATTAGGTGTGTTGGGGACACAAGAGACTTCTTGCTTTGTGGTTGCGGGGTTGCATGAGAGGGATATCTTTGACCTCTTCCTCCCTGAGATCGATAAACCTTGGGTGATCCACTTAAGGGAAACTTGCTGCTGTTCTACAAACCTCTGCTCTTGGAGGCCCAACACTGTCTACAAGAATAGAAGCACCCGTAGACATCACTATGTCAGTACAAGATGTTGATGCATGCCATATCCACAAGAGAAACTATTCTTCCTCTCTTGTCTCATTTAGATAGCTTATGTTAGCACCCCTTTGTGATGATTTGCGAGTACAATTCCAAATGTACTCACGGCTTTGTCCCTGGCTATTAACTTGGCCAGACTATGAGGAGGACTATGAAGACGTTGGAGGATACCAGGACGACTATGCGACCTAGGATGATCTCCAAGTCAGACGCCTGTAGGTCTAAGGCATGACTTGGGCCCGACGGCGTTGACGTGTATCCGCTGCTATGTTTGTGAACTTGCCCGTTGACGAGGGAACACCTCGGCAATGCCTACATATTGTAGAATAGGATTTTCGGGAGAGCGACGATGGAGATTCCGGGGTCGAGATTAGGCACACGACGTACCCAGCTTCGGGTCCTCTCGGTGGAGGATCCCTACGTGCTGCTAGCAATCTAGTATATGAGTATAATATGTTTACATGGTGCCGCCATAGGCGGAGCTATGTTGTCTATATTCTGTCTATCTGTTGGCCTCCTTATTTCGGGTGCCCTGGCTAGCTTTATATATGCAACCAGCCTAGGGTTTTACAAGTGTCCCAGTCGACTACTTCTTCGGGTTTCCTTGTTGGGCCTTCTCCATATTGAGTCTTCTCCATATTGGGCCGAGCCGGGTATACTAATAATGGGTATCCGAAGGGTATGCCCATGTCAGTAGCCCCCGAGTTTATAGGGAAGTCGAAGACTTGCGTAGAAACTCCAAGCATAACCATCTCCGAAGTCGAAGAAATACAAGGCGAGGTCCATGTCGTAGATCATGTGTAGCGTAGATGATGTCGACGATTCTTGAAATTATGGGCAAGTGCTTGCACTTGAGCATAGACTCAAGTTGTACTACTCGATGAAGAACTTAACTATATTTCTGGAAGACTTGATGAAATCCATGTGCTCCCGATGGGAGTAGGCTCCACTCGAGTCGTAGAATCGAGTTGAGTCTACAAACCTTAATTGCCATAGATGCTGTCGAAGTTATTTTTCTATCGGGTGCGCGGCCAGCGCTCCCGATGGGAGTAGCCTCCGAGGCTACAGCCAAGTGTTTGCACTTGGGTGTAGGCTCAACTTGCTTTTAATCGACACCACCATTTTTCCTCTTTCTTGTATCTTATCGGGAGGGTGAACAATACTCTCGATAAGAGTAGCCCCCGAGCCTATGGGCAGGTGCTTGCACCTAGGCATAGGCTCAAGTTGTATTACTCGATAAAGAACTTGGCGCTGCCCACTTTTATCGACTCCGGGCCGTTGCTATTTTTATTTGACATCCATATCTATATTGTACAGGGATAATGGTAATTGGGGCTAGTTCATCTGACGGATCAGGTACTAGTTAACTGCTCTAGTGGCAATCCGCAAAAACCTACTTCAAGATCACGTCCCTGGACATGATCCCGGGATATCGGTGTTAACTCGACAGGTGCCGCTTAAGGTCTTACCATTCTGTCGAGTCCCAGTCATGTTTTATCAGTTACCTAACGCGTCCGTTAGGATTTTTCTTCGTATCTGTTGATACGGATAAAAGTAGCAAACCGACGTCAGAGACGGTGCCACGCCGCTCGGAACAGATCCGGGGTCTTACCTTCGCAGAGTTTTGCGGCATTCAGAGATTATTCGCGACTTTTGGCGCTCTGAGAATATATTGTCGAGTGCCTTGTTCGGCTGATGCAATGACCCATTTTGCGGGCTCTTCTATATTTTTCTCGGGCGTGATGAGACAGCCGAATATATTGGATTCTTCTATATTGTCGGGTTCATCACCGATGCTCTTGCTCGGAAGAATATGACGAGTCAATGGACCCGAAGATTTGTCCATCTCTTTTTTTTTGGTTCCTTCTTGATGAAAATTTCGTCGAGTTCTTTCTTGAAGAAAATTTCTTCGGGTCCTCCTTGAGGACAATTCTTCGGGTCCTCCTTGAGGACAATTCTTCGGGTCCTCCCTGAGGATAATTCTTCGGGACCTTCTTGAAGATAATTTTTCGGGACCTCCTTGAAGATAATTTTTCAGGACCTCCTTGAAGATAATTTTTCGTCGGGTTCTCTCTTACATACTTTGAAATTTGCTTTCTCCTGCACAAATAAACAAACTTTTTCTATCTTTTTCTTGACTCTCTTTTTCGCATGCGGTGTTAGATGCTCGGATTCGATGATATGAAAAGTGAATATATGCCGCGCAGCCCCCGAGCGTCGGGTGCGGCGAAAGTAAATGATAATCAACTTTATGTGAATAAAGGAACACTTAGCTTATTGGGCAAAACGGAGTCGATGCGCGATAAGGTCTTCGAGTGCAACGAAAAAGTTGAGCCGAAGTAGAAACCACCAAATAGCGAAAATAGATGCCGCCAAATTATTGATGGAGAAATAGCCGAGCGCCAAGCGCTACTGAGGTGATATCATGATTGTTGCTTAGATGTTGTGTCGCAGTTGCGACCCGAGGCGAAGTCATGGTCGAGCCCCCTATTGTTTAGCCATGATGTCGAAAGAAGTTGACGAAGTTGCGACGTCATATAAGGTGACGCCATTTAAGATGAAGCCATAGACAATAATATATGAAGATGAACCCCAGATGAAGTATTTGAGATGAATCCATATTGAAGATTACGCCATTAAATATAAAACATATATTGAAGATAAATCCATCGATATCATAGAGGATGAATCCATTGACCCGAAGAATCCAGTAATAACCATAGAAGATGAATCCGCTGATATCATAGAAGATGAATCCATTGATCCGAAGAAAATAGTTCCAAGTAATAATTATAGAAGATTAATCCATTGAACCGAAGAATCCAAGTAATAACCATAGAAGATGAATCCGCCGAAGAAAATAAATCCAAGTAATAATCCTCGATGATAAATCCAATGGACCCGAAACGCCTCGGGTAATGTTGTATAAGAGTAAGCCAGTAATATTCATATAGATGAATCTTATAAGATGAATCCGATGAAGAAAAATCCAGTAAGCCGAAGAAGATGACTCCACTAATCCGAAGAAGGTAATTTCACTAAGCCGAAAATAAATCCACGGAGCCGAAGGAGATATATCCAGAGGCGATGAAAAGAAATTCGTCAAGTAATCGAGTGTATTTGTGGTAGCAAAGTAATGGCGTAGCCCCCAGTGTTTGGGTGAATTTGCTGTAAAGATGTAATAACGCAGCCCCCGAGTATTTGGGTGTGGCGAAAATAAATAATAGTTAACTTTTGAAAGAGGAACACTTAGCTTTATTATCGGGTGCGGCGGAGCCAACGTGAACGCAGGTCGTGTGGCCGACGTGGTCAATGAAGTTGTGCGGCGTCTGACCGAAAGTAGTTGATGAAGAAGACGCAGTCGATGTTGTGGATCTTCGAAAGGTGAGCCCCCAAACATGGCGAGTGCGTGATATCCAATCGGCGAAAAGCGGTTCGCTTGACACTTGATGTAAATTGTGTGGTTTGGCCACACCAATTCTCCTCCCTGTGGGAACTAAGCCCACAGCAATGAACGACTTCGTTTTCCTTGTCGTGATTGAAGGCTTTTACGAAAACGCACATACAAAATAGATCGAGCAAAAAAGAAATAGTTTGGGCAGAATTTAATTATTGGTAGGAACATGGACTGGATAGCTAACACCTGGATCCACGTAGTGGAGTAATATTTGTTCTCTGATTTCGCTTCCGTGTGAATTCTGGTTTCCATTGATGCTTACCACTTCACCTACCAATCTGATGCTAGGAGCGAAGATGCTCCGGCCGGCGTGCCACCAGCACCTGAATTGTATGCACTGCTCAACGACTGGTTGAGCCACCGGGACCTGAAATTCTCGCGCCTGTAATTCTTGCTCTTGCTTAAGATGTCGCTCATCAAAACGTAGGGTCAGACTCCCGCTGCTGCCTAGCAAAAGACGCGATTCAGGGCAGATCAACTGCTCCAGCATATCATGACGAGCCTGTTTCGCAATAGCTTGTCGGTTAGGAGCCGCCGCGTGCGCCGCTTGTTAGTTAAAATCTGATTTCTCCGATCCCCGGCTGATGAACTCGTTGGACCAGATGTTCTTCTCGGCTGAGACAGTATAGACGTTGTTGACGACGGATCCCGCCCGGATGACAAAATCCAGTCGTCGCGATCCCCACGGTCGGCGCCAATTGACGAGGGAACACCTCGGCAATGCCTACATATTGTAGACTAGGATTTTCGGGAGAGCGACGATGGAGATTCCGGGGTCGAGATTAGGCACACGACGTACCCAGCTTCGGGTCCTCTCGGTGGAGGATCCCTACGTGCTGCTAGCAATCCAGTATATGAGCATAATATGTTTACATGGTGCCGCCATAGCGGAGCTATGTTGTCTATCTTCTGTCTATCTGTTGTCCTCCTTATTTCGGGTGCCCTGGCTAGCTTTATATATGCAACCAGCCTAGGGTTTTACAAGAGTCCCAGTCGACTACTTCTTCGGGTTTCCTTGTTGGGCCTTCTCCATATTGAGTCTTCTCCATATTGGGCCGAGCCGGGTATACTAATAATGGGTATCCGAAGGGTATGCCCATGTCACCCGTTGAGGCATTTATGTAAGA